>NW_009648955.1:202772-213099 GCF_000708025.1 Charadrius vociferus
ACTCTTTCTGATACAAACCAGGTGCTGTTGGCCTTCTTGGCCACACTACTGGCTCATATTCAGCCACTTGTCAACCAACACCTGCAGGTCCACTGGGCAGCTTTTCAGCCACTCTTCCCCAAGCCTGTAACACTGCATAGGCTTGTTGTGACCCAAGTGTAAGATCCAGCACTTGGCCTTGTTGAACCTCATACCACTGGCCTCATCCCATTGATCCAGCCTGTTCTTGAGCTGTGGGTTGTTATAATTAATTTTATTTTCTACGGTGGCTTGGATGGATGTAGTAACCACTGACTTTTACCTCCATCTTCACTATGCCTGTCAGTTTAATCCTCTGTATTCTCTTTTTTCCTAATTCATACTGATCATGATTTTTTTTTTTCAATTTCACTAACTTAAGGATAGGAAAGAAGTTACATTGGATTAATGTTACCTAATCAATCCTAAACAAACTTTTTTTCTTTTGCCAATGATCTGAAAAAATCCCTTATTTATATAGTTCTAGTTTACCCACCTAGAAGGTGGTTATTAGAGATATATGACACTATCACAACGCATTACTGTTAGTGATTCCTTGATGAAATATTTAGGAACTCTGATTACTATAAATTTTCACTGGAAGATTTACGTGAATGAGGAGCTCAGAATTTCAGAAGTTTGAGCTGCCCATGAATTACCATAAACCTGTGGCCAAAAGTATTACTAATTTGATACATCTTCTCCTCATTCTCAAGTGAGCAAAAAAAGAGTTAATTCATTGCTTTAATATGTGATTTTCACAAGTGTTTTTCTTATGGCTGTATTTAAATTGGAAATGCGGATCGTATTTTGCATTTAAGCACTGACAGCATTGTTATGTTTAGAGGGAAGGTAGAACTAAAACATTTGTAGTGGGAACAATTATGCTGCAGTAGAATTATTAAATTATGCAGCTGTTTTAGTTAAAATTAAAATAATGATGGCCATTTTAATATGGATTTTTCCCTTAATTGCTTTTTGGAACAGTCTTTTAAAGGCCAAAATTTCCTTTCTCATGACATCGTGGAAATAGGAAAATAAAATGAAAAATCCTTCAGTGTAGTCTTTCACTGGAATAATTTTTTGGCTTTGTGGGTAAAGTTTGTTGCTTGTTTGTTTTTTTAAATCTATGTTGTACCTTGATATGGAAAGGAATAAAAGGAAGCGAGGGTAGAAGAATAATGTAACACTTAGTTTATATGTTCAGGTTGGTTTTTTCCATCTCTTTTTCTTTCTTTCTTTCTCTTATGCTATGGAAATTACATTTTGGCTACACTTTGTACCCAGACTTACCTTACCTAAATGTAACTTAGGTGGAGAGGTGTGGGATAAAAGGGTACACACCTAGGATGAAGGAAGAGAAGGGAAACCTAGGAAACAATTCATTCTATCCCAAACTGGTGTCTGTTTTCTGATGGTGTGGATACCTTCTCCAAGAACCTGTCTTTCATCACTTTCTATACCCTAGCCAACTAGACTCTTCTGAAAGAGTCTATTTGGGCGTTCTTCACTCCTGTGGCTTCCCCTGGGAGGGGAGGGATGAAAGTCATAGAGAACTTGGGCCAGTGCTTTTCACTCTTGTTCTTTCACAGTATTTCTTTTCTGTAGACCCTGTTCTGATCATTCAGGAGTGTCAGTTTTGTGTCTATTTGGACGTAGGAGCAGAAGTGCACGTCGTTGCCCGCGTGACCTTCCGTGTGTCTTTTTGCTGGCTTCCCACATTCCCATGCTGTAGTTTCCGCACAGTCCTGCTCCTAAAGTTAATCCCCTGGTCTGGCATCCTGAGCCCCTTGGGATATGGCTGAGTGATGTGAGCAAATAAGCACTTGACAGGACAGGACGGTCTGACGTGTCCTGTGAGCCTCAGTGACTTTTGGAGAAGTTAAAACCAGAGTAATCCCTTTTTCTAGCTGCTATGATGTTGAGTAGAACTGGTGAGGCCGCATCTGGAGTATTGCGTCCAGTTCTGGGCTCCCCAGTTCAAGAAAGACAGGGAACTGCTAGAGAGGGTCCAGCAAAGGGCTACAAGGATGATTAGGGGATTGAAGCATCTTTCTTAGGAGGAAAGGCTGAAGGGCTTCGGTCTTTTTAGTCTAGAGAAAGAAGACTGATGGGGGATCCTATCAATACTTATAAATACTTAAAGGGAGGGTGCCAGATAGATGGGAACAGTTTTTTTTCAGTGGTGCACAGTGGTAGAACAAGAGGTAACGGGCACAATCTTGAATATAGGAAGATCCATCTAAACATGAGGAGGACCTTCTTTATTTTGAGGGTGGCAGAACACTGGAAGAGGTTGCCCAGCGAGGTTGTAGAGTCTCCCACTCTGGAGAGATTCAAAATCCACCTGGATGCCGTTCTGTGCAACCTGCTGTAGGTGACCCTGCTCTGGCAGGGGATTGGACTAGATGATCTCCAGAGGTCCTTTCCAACCCCTATCATTCTGTGATTCTGTGATTCTGTGAAATGGAGTATTTTTAGAATTTAAGTCTTTACCTGAGCTGTTTTACAGCTGTTTACATTTACGGAAATGTAAATTTTTGATTAAGCTGATTTTTTTTTATAATCTTCATGTGTAGTTATGGCGGCATACAGGTCAGCATGACAAGTACTCACATCTAGCTGTCCAGCAATTGGCTAAACCAACTGCTCTCAATTTTAATTGCTCGATTCTATGATCCATGATTCTATTTCATTAGCTGAAGAGAAATACCAAAATCACTTCTGGGGCAGAATATCTATTTGACCGAAGAACTCAAAAGCTGGTATTCAACAATACCATGAACTATTTACAAAGCCTTTCCAGGGCTTTAAATAGTTGTTTATAAGATCACTTATTACAATTTCATTATCTAAAAGCATTTAAGCATTTGATACTCTAATCTTTTTTTTCCTGAAAGAAATATTTGTAAGTAATTTTGTGCAAAAATCTTACATTTATATGGCTTAAAGACTTTTTTCAGAGCAAATCACCAAAATCAACAGTGTAAATATGGAAGACTGTAGCAGTAACACTAATAACACAATGGTCCCCATGGACTTCAACAACCCTGATATCTGTTGGTGAGACAACATGGCAGGGCATAAGCAATCCAGAAGGTTCCTGGAATTCGTTGAGGATAACTTCCTTCTCCAAGTGACAGAGGAGTCAACAAGGAGAGGTGCTATGCTGGACCTTGTTCTCACCAACAAGGAGGGGCTGGTGGGGAATGTGAAGCTCAAGGGCAGCTTTGGCAGTAGTGACCATGAAATGGTAGCGTTCAAGGTCCTTAGGGCAGTCATGCCTGACAAATTTGGTAGCCTTCTACGATGGGGTTACAGTGGACAGCAAGCTCACTACCCTGACCTTCCAGAGAGCAGACTTTGGCCTCTTCAGGGATCTGCTTGGTAGAGTACCATGGGATAAAACCCTGGAGGGAAGAGGGGCCCAAGAAAGATGATCATATCCAAAGATTCCCCCCCCCAAGCTCAGGAGCAATGCATCCTGACAAAGAGGAAGTCAGGCAAAACCACCAGGAGGCCTGCATGGATGAACAAGGAGCTCCTGGACAAACTCAAGCAGAGAAAGAAAACTTACAGAGTGTGGAAGCAAGGACGGATGGCCTGGGAGGACTACAGAGAAATTGTCCGAGCAGCCAGGGATCAGATTAGGAAAGCTAAAGCCCTTAAATCTGGCCAGGGACACCAGGGACAACAAGAAAAGATTTTATAGGTATGTCAGTGACAAAAGGAAGCATAGGGAAAATGTTGGTCCTTTCTGGAAGGAAACAGGCAACCTGGTTACCTGGGATATGGAGAAGGCTGGGGTACTTAATGACTTTTTTTCCTCAGTCTTCACTGGCAAGGGCTCTAGCCGCACCACCCAAGTCACAGGAGGGAGGGACTGGGCAGAATGAGGAACTGCCCACTGTAGGAGGAGATCAGGTTTGAGGCCATCTGAGGAACCTGAAGCTGCACAAATCCATGAGACCTGATGAGATACACCTGTGGGTCCTGAGGGAAATGGCTGATGAAGTTGCTAAGCCACTATCCATCATATCTGGGAAGTCGTGGCAGTCTGGTGAAGTTCTCACTGACAGGAAAAGGGGAAACATAACCCCCATTTTTAAAAAAGCAAAAAAGGAAGACCTGGGAACTACAGGCAGATCATTCTCACCTCTGTGCCTGGCAAGATCATGGAGCAGATCCTCCTGGTAACACTGCTAAGGTACATAGAAAACAAGGAGCTGATTGGTGACATCCAACATGGCTTCACTAAAGGGCAAGTCATGCCTGACAAATTTGGTAGCCTTCTACGATGGGGTTACAGTGGACAAGGGAAGAGCAACCAATGTCATCTACCTAGACTTGTGCAAAGAGTTTGACACTGTCCCGCACAACATTCTTGTCTTAAACTGGAGAGACATAGGTTCGACAGATGGACCACCCGGTGGATAAGAAATTGGCTGGGTGTTTGGACTCAAAGAGCTGTGGTCAGCAGCCTGATGTCCAAGTGGAGACCAGTGACGAGTCGTATTCCTCATGGGTCAGTACTGGGACTGGTGCAGTTTAACATCTTTGTTGGCAACATGAATGTTAGGATTGAGTGTCCCCTGAGCAAGTTTGCTGACGACACCAAGCTGTGTGGAGCAATTGACATGCTGGAGGGAAGGGATGCCATCCAGAGGGACCTGGACAGGCTTGAGATGTGGACCAGTGTGAACATTATGGAGTTCAACAAGGCCAAATGCCAGGTCCTGCACCTGGGTTGGGGAAATCCCAAGCACAAATACAGGCTGGGTGGAGAATGGATTAAGAGCAGCCCTGTGGAAAAGGACTTGGGGGTGTTGGTGGATGAGAAGTGGATGGTGGATGGGACTTGGAGTCCAGAAAGCCAACTGCACCCCAGGCTGCATCAAAAGAAGTGTGGCCAGCAGGCTGAAGGAGGTGATTCTGCCCCTCTACTCTACTCTGGTGAGACCCCAAGTGGAGTACTGCATCCAGCTCTTGAGCCCCCAACATAAGAAGGACATGGACCTGTTGGAGTGGGTCCAGAGGAGGGCCACAAAGATGACCAGAGGGCTGGAGTACCTCTCCTATGAGGACAGGCTGAGAGAGTTGGAGTTGTTCAGCCTGGAGAAGAGGAAGCTCCTTACAGCAGCCTTCCAGTACTTAAAGGGGGCCTACAGGAAAGATGGAGAGGGACCCTTTATCAGGAAGTGTAGCAATAGGATGAGGGGTAATGGTTTTAAACTGAAAGAGGGTAGATTTAGATTAACTATTAGGAAGAAATTCTTTGCTGTGATGGATCATGTTGCCCAGGGAAGTTGTGGATGCCCCATCCCTGGAAGTGTTCAAGGTCAGGTTGGATGGGGCTTTGAGCAACCTGGTCTGGAGGAAATTGTCCTTGTTCCTGGCAGGGGGGTTGGAACTAGATGATCTTTAAGGTCCCTTCCCGCCCTAACCATTCCATGATTCTATGATAATTGTGCTTCACTGAATGTATGTAATATTTTTATTTCGTGTAGCTATGGTATGCAAATCAGGTAACTGGATGTTAAAATCTTAGGTTTCCATCTATTTGACTTTAAGTTTGCAGCTTTGATAACACCATGAGGGGTTGTATTTGAGTACACTACATGTATTGCAGCCTTGATAATGCCATGAGAGGTTGTATTTGAGTACACTACATTTCCCGCAAATGACTTTAATGGTTTTACAGGGTCAGAGTGATCCAATTAGGTACATGGTCATATTTGTAATCACATTATTATATCTCAGATGATATGTGGAACAGGTGAAAAAAGGGTCAAACAACCTAATATACTCTTACACCATTTGTAAATGTCCTCTCTAAACTATGCTACCCTAGGTGTTTTTTTCTGGCTTTATTGTAGGAATATTCATTGTAATATAATGTACTGAAAAAAAACTTCAGTTTTTTTCCTCTCTGTTGTGGACAGCTAGTTGTGGCAATGATCTGAATTTAGATTGAACAGTGGTATGTTTACCTTAACTTATAATCTCATATCTGTGTTAATGGATTTTGTCACAATTTCTAGATGTTACTTACGTCCATATTGGCAAATCACTGCTGCAGCAAGGTGGGAGTATGAAATCATCCTTGACTGATGTGCAAAGGAAAGAATTTTATGGCTATGTAGTGAGATCTGAAATGCATATTTATGCTGAACTATACAGATC
This sequence comes from Charadrius vociferus, assembly GCF_000708025.1. Taxonomy (NCBI): domain Eukaryota; kingdom Metazoa; phylum Chordata; class Aves; order Charadriiformes; family Charadriidae; genus Charadrius; species Charadrius vociferus. The sequence goes on from NW_009648955.1 coordinate 208,974, forward strand.
ATGTCTTTGATTACAACTAAAACTGCCTAATGCATGACACAGGAAAGTCCAGATTTCTTACAGCAGTTCCCACTCTGTTTAAAGTATGTCCTTTGTGCTTTTTGAATATGAAAACTGAAGTGCGAAACAAAAGCTTCAAAAGGAGTATGTATTCCTGAAGTTGTTTGTGTGTCTGTCTGTGTCTGCCCACACAAATACTAGAAGTTGTACATCAGTACTTTACCACCTGTATTCATTTTCCACTTCAGCAATGACTAATCAATTGCAATTTGACTTAAATATATCACATGGTTCTTGGATGTTTTCTCTTTATGCTGTTCAGTGTTTCGTATTCATCTGTCACATTAATCTCTATTTAAATTTCTTTGACTGAAAAAAAAATCTAAGCTGTTGTTTAGCAGAACATTTAGGCCACCAATGTAATAAAACTCAGTGTAAGACCTTAAGGGAGGGCTGGTGAAATGTAAATAGAATTTATTTGTCTCTCTCATGCTCGTTATCTCACAGGTTTCACTCTCTCTGTCACACCATGTGCTCACAGGCACTAGGATGTGTGTGTCCAAGCAGTTTATCCAGTACCACTTCTGAGACACAGAAGGATGAGAGATGATGATTAGCCTGTCCTCACTGTCCCTCTCAATTGGTAACAAGAAACTGTTTTTCTTGGAAAGTCTTTAAAACCCTTTAGGAGTCAACAGTGAAAATTATCAAAGGGTTATGATCAGCAACATGAAGTCTAGCTAGAGGTCACAGAATCACAGAATTGTCAGGGTTGGAAGGGACCTCTGAAGATCATCTAGTCCAACCCCCCTGCCAGAGCAGGGTCACCTACAGTAGGTTGCACAGGACAGCATCCAGGCGGGTTTTGATTCTCTCAAGAGTGGGAGACTCTACAACCTCGCTGGGCAACCTCTTCCAGTGTTCTGCCACCCTCAAAATAAAGAAGGTCCTCTTCATGTTTAGATGGATCTTCCTATATTCAAGATTGTGCCCGTTACCTCTTGTTCTACCACTGTGCACCACTGAAAAAAAAACTGTTCCCATCTATCTGGCACCCTCCCTTTAAGTATTTATAAGTATTGATAGGATCCCCCATCAGTCTTCTTTTCTCTAGACTAAAAAGACCGAAGCGCTTCAGCCTTTCCTCCTAAGAAAGATGCTTCAATCCCCTAATCATCTTTGTAGCCCTTTGCTGGACCCTCTCCGACCTGCTGGCCACACTCTTCTTCACGAACCCCAGGATGCCATTGGCCTTCTTTGCCACAAGGGCACATTGCTGGCTCATGGTTATCCTGTTGTCCACCAGGACTCCCAGGTCCCTTTCCACAGAGCTGCTCTCCAGGACGTCAGCCCTTAACCTGTACTGATGCATGGGGTTATTCCTCCCTAGGTGCAGAACCCTACACTTGCCTTTGTTGAATTTCATAAGGTTTCTCTCTGCCCAACTCTCCAGCTTGTCCAGGTCACACTGAATGGTGGCACAGCCCTCTGGTGTGTCAGCCACTCCTCCCAGTTTTGTGTCATCAGCAAGCTTGCTGATGGTACACCCTGTCCATTCATCCAGGTCATTGATGAATATATTCAACAGGACTGGACCCAGTGCTGACCCCTGAGGGACACGACTTGTTACTGACCTCCAACTAGACTCTGCACCACTAACCACAACCCTCTGAGCTGTGTTTGTCAGCCGGTTTTCAATCCACCCCACTGTCCATTCATCTAACCCACACTTCCTAAGCTTGCCTGTGAGGATGATGTGGGAAACAGTGTTGAAAGTCTTGCAGAAGTTAAGGTAGACAACAACCACTGCCCTCCCTTCATCTATCCATCCTGTCATGCTGTTGTAGAAGGCTATCAGATTAATCAGACATGACTTCCCATTGGTGAATCCATGTTGACTACTTCTGATAACCTTCTTTTCTTTCAGATGCTTTGGATGATAGCCAGAATGAACTGTTCCATCATCTTTCCAGGGATGGAGGTGAGGCTGACTTCAGTGGTCTTAAGTGGCGTACCCCAGGGTTCACTACTGGCACCAATATTATTTATTGTCTTAAACATGATAAGCGTGTCCAAAGAAGAGCAACAAAGCTGGTGAGGGGTCTTGAGCCCAAGTCTTATGAGGAGTGGCTGAGGGAACTGGAGTTGTTTAGCCTAGAGAAAAGGAGGCTCAGGGGACACCTTATTGCTCTCCATAACTACCTAAAAGGAGGTTGTAGCGAGGTGGGGGTTGGTCTCTTCTTCCAAGTAACAAGAGATAGGACAGGAGGAAATGGCCTCAGGTTGCACCAGAGGAAGTTTAGATTGGATATTAGGAAAAAATTTCTTCACTGCAAAAGTTGTCAAGTATTGGAACAGACTGCCCAGGGAAATGATTGAGTCACCACTCACTTAGGGATATGGTTTAGTGGTGGACTTAGCAGTGTTAGGTTACAGCTGGAATTGATGATCCTAACGGTCTTTTCCAACCTAAATGATTCTATGATTCTATGATGGGACAGAGTGAACACACAGTAAAGCTGTCGGCTTATACACCAGATGGTTGTGCTGCTGTTCAGACAGACCCTGACAGGCTGGAAAAATGGGCCAACAGGTACCTCATGAAGTTCATCAAAGGGAGATGCAAAATGCTATCCCTGGGGAAGAACAACCCCATGCTCCAATATAAGTTGGGCACTGACCATCTGGAAAGCAGCTTTGCAGAAAGGGATCGTGGTGAACACAAAGTTGAACATGAGCCAGCAATGTGCCCTTGCATCCAAGAAGACCAACATCATCCTGGGCTGCATGAGGAGAAGTGTTGCCAACAGGCCACGGGTGGTGATCCCTCCCCTCTGCTCAGCACTGGTGAGACACATCTGGAGTGCTGTGTCCTGTTCTGGACTCCCAGTACGGCAGAGACATGGACCTACTGGAGTAAGTCCAGGAAAGGGATACTGAGATTATTACGGGACTGCAGTATCCTCATATGAGGAGAGTCTGAGAGCCAAGACTTTTCAGCCTGGAGAAGAGAAGGCTAAGGGTGGATCACATCAATGTGCATAATTACCCGATGGGGGGAGTAAATAAGACAAAGCCAGACTGTTCCCATTGGTATCTAGTGACAGGACCAGAAGCGATGCACACAATTTGAATTACAAGAAATTCCATAATTCCATTTAAACATAAGAAAAATGCTTGATTTTTTTTTTATTATTATTTTCTGCTGTGAGGGTGACTGACACTGGTTGCCCACAGACATTGTGAAGTCTCCAGCCTTGGTTATGTTCCAAACCCAGGACATAGTCCTGGGCAACTTGCTCTAGCTGACCTGGCTTTGAGCAGGGGGATTGGACTAAGTAATCAGTGAAGATACTGGTCAACCTCAATGATTCTGTGTCACAGTGTGATCTTTTGCTCAAAATTTTGCTGACTTCAGCCTCCATAAATCTGAGAAAATGTTGCTGCTCATTGTCTGATTTTCTGTTGTTTTGCTTATCTTCCTGGCTACAGTCTTCATGGCATATAACAAGAAGAGCAATGGAACATGCAATGTGCTGCAACCCTGTTTACATCCTCTTATTATCAGAGCACAAGATGGAAACAACACATTACTAAAAGTTTTATTGCTATCAGGCATATCCCTTGTTATCAATACTAGCTTCTCTTGTCACCTGGTCTTTCTACACAAATTTCCTTTCAGATTTCATCTATATAAGTCTTAATGTTTCTGCCACCACACATTTAGCCCTGAGGCGGTACGATCTGTAGATCTCTGCTCCTAAAAATCTGTTATTTTACCAATGCATCAACAGGTACTTGCATGGGCTGTGTTGACAATCTTTCCTTTAATGGTCCTGTTGGCCTTTTTTTCCTTGTTAGGAAAGGGCTCAGACTTTCTCTTCTGATGGGAAATTGTGCATGTGTGTAACATTTTCATACATCTGCAGTGTCTGCCCTTTCCCCTCTTCCTTTCTATATGAACTTAGATGCACATAGATTTCCAATTCCCTTTTTTTTTTTCTTTCTTCTGGGAAGAGGTGAACAAAGGCCAAGCAGCTATCACAGAATCATAGAATGGTTTAGGTTGGAAGGGACCGTGAAGGTCATCGAGTTCCAACCCCCCTGCCATAGGCAGGGAGACCCC
>NW_009648955.1:213354-251543 GCF_000708025.1 Charadrius vociferus
CTCTCTCAGCCTGTCCTCATAGGAGAGGTACTCCAGCCCTCTGGTCATCTTTGTGGCCCTCCTCTGGACCCTCTTCAACAGGTCCATGCCCTTCTTATGTTGGGGGCTCAAGAGCTGGATGCAGTACTCCACTTGGGGTCTCACTCCAAGTACTCCACTTGGGAGTAGAGGGGCAGAATCACCTCTCTTGACCTGCTGGCCACACTTCTTCTGATGCAGCCTGGGATATGGTTGGTCTTCTGGGCTGCGATCACACATTGCTGGCTTATGCTGAGCTTCTCGTCAATCAGCACACCCAGGTCCTTCTCCTCAGGGCTGCTCTCCAGCCATTCCCCGACGAGCCTGTATTTGTGCTTGGGATTGCCCCAGCCCAGATGTAGGACCTGGCACTTGGCCTTGTCGAACTTCATGAAGTTGGCATGGGCCCACCTCTCCAGCCTGTCCAGGTCCCTCTCATTGGCATCCCTTCCCTCCAGCATGCCAATTGCTCCACACAGCTTGGTGTCGTCAGCAAACCTACTGAGGGAGCACTCAATCCTAACATCCATGTCACCAACAAAGATGTTAAAAAACACCAGTTCCAGTACCAACTCCTGAGGAATGCCACTCGTTATTGGTTTCCACCTGGACATTGATCCATCGACCACAACTCTTTGAGTGTGACCATCCAGCCAGTTCTTTATCCACTGAGTGGTCCATCTGTCAAATCCATGTCTGTCCAGTTTAGAGACCAGGATATCATGTGGGACAGTGTCAAACTCTTTGCACAAGTCCAGGTAGATGACATCGGGTGCTCTTGCCTTGTCCACTGCCGCTGTAACCCCATCGTAGAAGGCTACCAAATTTGTCAAGCATGACTTGCCCTGCTACAAGCTACCTCCTTGTTTTCTGTGTGCTTTAGCAGAGTTACCAGGAGGATCTGCTCCATGATCTTGCCGGGCACAGAGGTGAGAATGACTGGCCTGTAGTTCCCCAGGTCTTCCTTTTTTGCTTTTTTAAAAATGGGGGTTATGTTTCCCCTTTTCCTGTCAGTGGGAATTTCACCAGACTGCCACGACTTCCCAGATATGATGGATAGTAGCTTAGCAACTTCATCAGCCAGTTCCTTCAGGATCTGCAGGTATATGTCACCAAGTCCCATGGACCTGTGCACCTTGAGGTTCCTCAGGTGGTCTCGTGCTTGATCTTCACCTACAGAGGGTGGTACTTCCTTTTCCCAGTCCTCGCCTTTGCCTTCTGCATCATTCTTCCTATTCCCAAAGTTTGCTGGAAGGATCTTGTCCTTGGTTGTCTGTACTATTGTATGACGAGGTTGACGAGGAAAACAGGAAGAGAGGAAGGATGACTACATTACAAGAAGTCCACCCTTTCCTATTCCAAGAACTACTTGGATTTTAATGAGTCACTTGTTGCCATCTTGCATGCTTGACCAGAGTAACAGAGTGAAAGAGAGACTTCAGGTTTACATCATGAAACTTAAAACCAGTTATTTCCACCACAGCTGATACACAAAATCTTCTTTTCTGATTTGCTGCTGTGTGGACCATCTTACAAAGGCTTTGTTTTCTGCGTAGGTGACCAAGCTATTAGTTTTGCAACCTTATGATGTTTTCCCCCAAATGATGGCTGAGTGAAGTACAAACCAAAAGAGAGCCTTTAAAGTATGACTTCAGAAAGCAGAAAATTATGCTTGCAGAAACAACTTTTTGCTGGCATTGGTGCTGTTCTTCCACCGCTTCTCGCAACTGTGTTGGCTGCCTGTGGTGTTGAGCAATACCCCCTAAAACAGATTTGAGAGGGACTTATGGTACTATCTGCAACTAATATTCTCTACAAGAACATTAGTGTGAGCAGTTTAGGCTGTTGAGAGGAAAATGGCAAGACTAATGAAATGCAAAATTATATACCTACTTGCTACAGCATCTTAACCAGAGTAATGTCAGGGCCCTGTCATTCACAACTGTGCAGCCTTTCACTTGCATCGCTGGAGTCTGACTTTCACTTCTTAGCCTTCCAACTCATCACCAAGGCTGCTGTGGCACTGTTCTTTTCTCCATGTGTTCGAAAGTCTTCATGACTTTGTGCTGGCAGACTTTTAAAATGTTAAGTGTGTTATCTTGGGTTCTGCATGGAGTGATTGCCACTGACGTCTAAATTCCTGTTTTTCCACCCCAGCTCCATAACTTTTAGTGCCTAGCCTGATGCTAGGGAATAAATAAAGCTTAGTAGATAACATTAATAGATAGTCGTCTTCAGGTAGCCAGTAAGCACTTTCCAATAAGGAAAGGACTAACAGCCACGTAATCAAAGCATGCTACAGTCAGCACTATTAATGTAGCGCACAAGAGCAATCAGTAGACAGATTGAGTAAGTCTTGAAACCATATAGTTACTTTTGGAACTGTATTTGAGGGGAACAAGTGCTGCACTGGAGAATATACTCAGAAAAAGATGCTTACATATGGAGACACCCATTGCGTCTTTTCCCAGCTGCACATGGCAAAATTGTCCCTTTCCTTTTTCTCTCTTTCTCTCTCTTCCCCACTTTGTAGGGGTTTTTTTTCCTTCTTTTCTTTTCTAATTATAGTTAAGGTGGACCATCAAATATATGCCCAACAAATAAATATTTGTGCATGTAAGTCTTTCTTATCATTCTTTGTGCAACATATTCCTACCAGAGAAATGCTTCCTTAAGCAAACGGAAAACTTTTTGTTTAGTAGTGCTGTTCACAACAACTTTCTCTAGCTCCTTTATTTGCAGGTGGAATTCCATCTGACTGCCCTGACAGAAACCTAACCTTCCAGAGCTGCCTCATTAATCACAATGTGGGTTTGGAGCTTAGAATTTTTTGCTTAATTTCAAAAGCTTTCCTAAATGTTACTAAAAATCAGTGGTCAAAGCATGATGGACATTTCTAGTACACTATTCTTCCCAAACATGCAATATAGAACTATGTCTGGCCCAGTACTTTAGGAATTACTTTAGGCTTTTTAGAGAATTCTCAGTGCTATTACAGATATACCAATACTGGCAACTTATTTTCAACATGCATTAGTGGACTGTATAAAGCTGAAAATCTTCCCATCTCTTGTTGGGTGTTGAGGCAAAATAAGAACAACTAAGCAGAAAATAAAGACCAGATTCCTTTGGCACATGTTGATAAAGGGATGTGGAGAACAAAATAGACCGACACCAGGCATTCTTCTGTGGAGGTAGCTCTGGTCTGCATCAGAACTTTAGGTTTTGGAATCAAAAAGAACGAGGGAAAGTAAAGAAACGTGTAAGCAAGCAGCCTCATTTCAGTAAGAACAAAGTTCTTAGAGAGCGGACTTTGATACTGAGACCTAGATGTTTGGTGAATGTCTTCCAAACTGTGGCATTAATGTAGAGAGATCTTTCCCACATCTTGCCCTTCCTGCCAAAATGACATGAAGTCCTTAATCAGAGGATGAAGACTGAAATCCCTGAAAAAGAGCCTTTTCATGAAATGGAAAAAAAAAAAAGGAGGAAAGATGTGTATTTTACATGTAAATAAATTAAACTTATGAGAGATGTGTGTATATAGGTTTAGCTTGTGACTTGACAGAAAGGGTTTGTATTCCTTTGGTGACAGCTGCTCTGCTGCACACTGAGCGAAGATCCTCATTCTGTTGACTGTAATAGTGCGATTTTAGTTATATATTTTTCTCTCCTCCTGCATTTCCAGTTAGGTGGCATCATCTTATAAGCCAGTTTAAGAAAGAAGTTGCAGTAGGTTGAGGCTAGACTGGGGATATAAGAAAACAAATTACTTCTGGTTGAAATTTCGTGTCCCCAAACTTCTGTTCTAGAAAAGGCTGCAGCAGCCCACAGCAGCCCAGAGCTGCAATGGCAGAGAAGGTCCCAAGGAGCCCTAGTTTGCAGAGTGACAAATTTGCGTAGAGCCTTCACTGACAGCTGGCACTTATGAGGAGGAAAAGGGAGACATGAACTGAATCTGTAACTTGGACAATCTACTGAAGCGTTTAAAAAAAATCACCTTAAACTGCCTATAAATGGCAAGTGAAATTTTGCCCCAGTTCAAGTTTGGCTAAGCTTTAAGCAGCTGAAGGTTTCCAGGTTTTGGAAATAGGGGTCAAAATGATTACCAATTCTATAAAATCCTGCTACATTACATTATGAGTTTGTCAGGAAAAGCAGGGTATTAAGCATTGACATAGTGCTGAGAGATGGGTTCTGATTGAAGGGCTTACAAGCAACATCAAAACGCAGATAATCAGAAGGAGAATGGGAGTTAGAATTGATATATATGAAGTGACTGCAATTCTTAGTAAAATAAGTTTGTTCAACCTGTAAAAGAAATACTGGGACAACTACATATTGGAACCTGATGGGGGAAAAAGAACAATTTAACTTAATTGGTAGAACTGTGCACCTAAAAATGACATTTTGTTCAGTCTTTATGAAGAGATGTGTGATAATACCCCATACATTTAGGCAACCAACTCTAAATTATTCAGAGGAAAGGAGAGGGAAGCTAAAACACATAAAGAAAAAACATAAGCAATATGAAGACATATAAGTTGAACCGTAGGAGCATGCACTGAAAGGGGAACAGAGAAAAGAAGGTTGGTTAGTGAAATAACATTTTCCCCATAAACTTGTTATTGCAATGTAGCGCTACAGGCTTGGGGAAAAGTGGCTGGAAAGCTGCCTGGCAGAAAAGGACCTGGGGGTGTTGGTTGACAGCTGGCTGAATATGAGCCAGCAGTGTGCCCAGGTGGCCACGAAGGCCAACGGCATCCTGGCCTGTATCAGGAACAGTGTGGTGAGCAGGACTAGGGAAGTGATTGTCCCCCGGCACTCAGCACTTGTGAGGCTGGACTTTGAATACTGCGTTCAGTTTTGGGCCCCTCACTACAAGAAAGATAATAAGGTGCTAGAGTGTGCCCAGAGAAGGGCAACAAAGCTGGTGAGGGGTCTCGAGAACAAGTCTTAGGAGGAGTGGCTGAGGGAACTGAGGTTCTTTAGCCTGGAGAAAAGGAGGCTGAGGGGAGACCTTATTGCTCTCTACAGCCACCTAAAGGAGGTTGTAGCGAGGTGGGGTCGGTCTCTTCTCCCAAGTAACAGGCAGTAGGACAAGATGAAATGGCCTCAAGTTGCACCAGGGTAGGTTTAGGTTAGATATTAGGAAAAAATTACTTCACAGAAAGGGTTGTCAAGCATTGGAACAGGCTGCCCAGAAAGTGATTAAGTCGCCATCCCTGGAGGTGTTTAAAAGAAGTGTAGACATGGTGCTTAGGGACATGGTTTAGTGGTGGTTTTGGCAGTGTTAGGTTGATGGTTGGACTTGATGATTTTAAAGGTCTTTTCCAACCTAGACTATTCTATGATTCTAATGTGTCACAGGTGAATGATGGGGGAGGGAGAATATTTATAGCACATAATGTTTCTCTTCTATTGGAAAATCAACTTTTTAAAATATCGAGAATTTCCTCAAAGGGAATAAATAATTTCCTGAGCTTTTACTGATGTTTTAAGGCTAGATGCGTTAAGCATTCTTCTCTTTTTATGTATGCATACATATGTCCCCATAGACAATTTCAAGTTACACAGCCAGTTAATGATGCAGTTTCTTATGGGCAAAACTTCTTTTAAAGTTGTTTTACTTTGTATTCATTGAGGTCATTCTCTGTCTCTCATCTTTGCAAGCAGCTCTCATTCATGTCATAGGCAGTTTAACAAGCTTAAGCTCCACAGCATCTTCTGGCCCCAAATGTGGGATGCACAGCATCCACAAAGCTACCAACCTCTGCTGCATATGAAATTAACAATACATAACACGGTAGATAACTCTATAGAAATAGATAATAATTGCAGATGTACAGTAACAGCACAAACCTGATGAAGGAATTGAGAACTTTGACTCATGTAGTACCATCTCCTTAATGTTCTGTTCCTGTTTTGGACAGTCCTGCTTTTCTCAAAGCATCAAAGTGAAAACATAGCTGAATCAATAGATGTACATAAACTTGAGGCTTCTAAAGTGTCTTCTCGCATGTTTCTTTGCAGGCAAAGGACATTACCTATTAGGTTCATTGAGTATTTGTGACATAGGGTGTTACCTTCACTACAAAAGTACACAAGAAAGGAGAGAGTAATCCTTCTTCTGTGATGCTTCTTTCCTGTGCACTTTACATGATCAAGGCATCTGTTAACTTTAATGAGAGTCTTTATTATGCAAGTGTTACCTGTTTGAATCTGGGGCAAATGGTATTACCGATTCTGGTGAATTTTAGTCAGAGATGGATGGAGAGATCCTGCAGAGCAGATTGACTGCCAGTTTAATTTTTTCAGACTTTGGGATATGGCGTTTTTCAAGGTTTTTTGAGATTGCTAATATTTGCTAGATGAGTTTGGTGTCTATGCACCCCAAATCATTTATATTAAGAAAGTACCTTTAAGTGCAAAATCAGGTGGCTGGGAATGAGGAAGTGCTTGAAAGAACGCTTTCTGCCCAACCTAAATCTTTTCTACTCTTTGCCCCCACCTGCCCTCCTTTCTGGATATGCATTTGGAGACAAAGGCAGCACTGGGCATCGGCATAGGCAAAGTACCTAGTTACCTACAGTGGAAAAACTGCAATGAAGTATTACTTGGAAAAGCTGTATAGCTTTTTTTTTTAAAGACCTTGTGAAGGGTCTTTAGCTTTGTTGCTGATACAATTTCTCTCTTCACCAAGGAAGCTGGGACCAGCTGCCAGAGCAGCACTTGCTGCTGAACAGCCAGGCTCTGCCTCCTGCCTGCACAGCTTCACATAGAGCCAGGCTTGCTGTTGCTGCTGCTGCGAAGGGATATAAAGCATTGTTGTGTTTTTCTGGGAGAGAGCAGATTGTTCCCTCATTGCTATTTGCCATTTCTTCCTGCATCCCATTTCACATCCCATAGGAGGGTCTGTTCTGGTCCTCTGCTATGGGATCAGCACTTTCTGCTGCAGAAGTAGCCTGAGGGATGCAGGCACGTAAGTCAGTCTGTGGGGATAAAGGATCATCAAAGATCAGATCAGCTGGAATGGGAGATCGAAGGTTCATGAGAGATGTTAAGGAGGGAAATGAATGCCCTTGTTCACAGCTTACCCAGACTTCCCACACACACTTTCCTTCTCATACATTTTTCTTTACCTCACTGCCCAAACTCTGCTGACATATTCCTGCCCTTTTCTTTTGCACAGAGGTCCTTATGCCTCTGAAACAAAGAGACAAGCAAATCCAAACCTCACTAATACTTTTTTTGGCCTCCTCCAGTCCTTCATTCCACTAGTAGTTAGCCTAAAAGATTAACTGTGCTTTAAAAATGAATCAGGTTTGTGTAGCGCGCGGTGTTCTGGTTTAGTCCTTTTTAAAAGCAAAGCAAATTCAAACAGAGCCGTGAGTGAAAACCCAGCTCTTTCACAGCTGGCCACTAACTGTGAGTTAGTTTTACATTTCTGTGTGCTCAGCATGAGATATGCAGGAACAGATTTGTGGAAGCCTTGAGCACGCAGCTGTGGCTGAAATCACTTAAAGTTGTGCTTTGAACATACAAGGTCCGATGAAATGCTAAGTGTTCAGGAGGAAGGTGGCCCAATGCTGTTAAATTAGGTGCCTCGCATTAGTGAATGCGCTTGACAGTTTTGGATTTCACTTCTTTGGGCCTTAGTTCCTAGGGGGTGAAGAAAAGGTAAGACCAGGCAATTGGGTATGCTGTCAAACTCAAATAATTAAGGTCTCTGAAGCACTAGGTTTATGATGGAGAAGACAAAGCAAAACCCATGCCGAGAGCAGTGTTTTAATGTTAAAACACTAACTGGCCTTTTTTTTTTTCAGAAGGGTAAACTATTATTTCTCAATTCAAAAAACAATCCTTCTTTTTATGATGTGGAAGATATTTTCTTCCCTGAGCACTGAAAAGTCTGTTTAAATCTTCTTTATTGAGTTCTGCTTGGAGCAGACACCTGATATAATTGGTTCAAGTTTGGAAAAATGATAAGGAATGGGAAACAGGGTTGGGCAGGCAGAGAATGCCAGCTGTACTGGTCACAAATGGGTTGGACTAGATGATCTTTAAGGTTGTTTCCAACCCAAACCATTCTGTGATTGTGTGAAATGCTGCTATTCTGCCTTACATACCTGTGTACTAATGCCATTATTGAAGATTACAAAACATGTATGCCTCTGAGTTTATAAATGCACTGTTTCTAATCCTTCTTTATACTTAGACTGGGATCTTAGCAGAGGTGGAATCTGGACACTCACTGATGGCTTCATATGGGTGAAATTCACTATGATGCAGAAGCATGGACTTTGAATCCAGGGTCTTGCCAGACTGCTCATCTGGCTCAGCTGACCTTGTGCGAGGGCAAGTTCCAGGTTGTGTGCAGTACAAGGTCTCAACCGATGGAGAGATGTCATCCTCAAATTAGCATAAAAGATTTACTTGGTATCATCTACCAACAGCCCTAGTATTCTCATATTAGCACAGCAAACAACTTTCAGTTGTTTGATTATAATTGGTATATTGACAGTGACTCTAGAATTTTCACTCATCTAAGTTTCAGACTCACTTAATTGTCAGCTTTATTTCTCAGAAGCTTGCCATTTGATAAGTGCTGTAAGATATATAAGCTTTACCTGACAGTCCAGAGACATAAACGATAGGATCTTCACTGCTGTTTTATTTCTGGAAGAGAAGTTAAACTTCTTCTCATGAATTAGAGTTGCCAGAGCTATATACAGTTGGGACCACTAAAATTTTATGGCCTTGAAATTAAGTGTCACTCAGCAGTTTTGCTAATCCTAACAGCCATTCACAACCAGATAATAAAACACAATATGCTCAGAAAAACTATCAAAAGATATGCCAACTCAAGGAACAAATTTTGGATAAATCTTAGCACCTGATCCGAGAACTCTTCATATTGTGTTGTTCATTGTCAGTGGATTCATGGAAGCTTGCAGAACTAATTCTAGCATTGAGAAATTGTTCTTGTCAACACTTAATTCTCTGTAAGTTCACTGATGCTGACAAAGGGGAGGATACGTATGGCTATAATGAAACATAACAATTGCTAGCTGTGGGGGGAAAACATTGCTGATATTTAGTACTTTAAAAGTGTAAATGTATCTAAAGTAACAGGATGGTCAATTCCAGAGTCATATCAAGTACCCACATCTTTCACCTGAAGCAGCAACAACTCCAATTGTATTCTTCTTGTGGTGTGCCTCAATCAAAGAAATTAAAAAATAATACTCATCCAAATCTGTTTCCAAATGTTGAACAAATTGTCTAATTACTTCATAAAACAACCTCTTATCAGCTACCCATTTTAAAAAGCATTTCATACAGGATAAATTGCAGAAATTATTTTGAAAAGTGTACAACTAGACCACAAAACTTGTAGCTCTCTTGAGGCTAAAGCACTTGCTCCCTGAGTAGCATTCAAGCAGGTTTTTTTGAGATAAAAAAGAGCAGCTGATGAAAAAACACATTCCTTATGCAGTGTTCTCTGATTTTATCCGTTGTTTCAACTCACTTAAATTGTAAACAGGATTTTAAATAAAGGAAGGGTACTCTGACCATAGCTTGATAGCTTTTTTCTTACTGACAGCCAACTCCAGTACGGTTTAATGCACCACTGCATTGTAAAAGAGCTTCTGAATTAATTTGTAAAGCCTTAGGGTAGCTGTGTTGTACTATTGTAAAAATAATTTTTAAGGAATAGTGTGGCTCTGCTGTGGACAGGAGTGAAGTGTTATTGGAAACTCTTGTTGTACTGTAGTAGGAATTACTAGGTTTTCTAACCTTAACTTTCTATCACCCAGGAAAATGAGTAGCTCAAATAGTCCAGCTAAAGACAAAACTGAAGCAGCACTGTCCTTTTAGCTTGGATTTAGCCTCTTATGGGCAACATTCTCACTGGACCTAAGACAGATCTGGAAGCAGAATAATCACATTCACTGACCGTTAAGTTTAAGCTAAGTGAGTTTAAGTCAATATGCGTTGCTGACCTGGACCCACCTGATTTAGACACCATAGTTTATCCACAGGCCATAAACATCACCTGCACATATTACAAAGCTGACTTTTTTCAGAATTCTATCTCCCTTTATTTTAAGAATGAAAAAATATTGGTTTGGTCTTGGGGAAACCTTAGAGATTGCTTTCTAGAGCTTCTATTATAGAGATACTTTTCATGTGTTTGTAGTGAATGATGTTGACAGACTGCTGGATCCTGGCCTCCTTTTTAGTCATTTTTAGAGCAACCCCATCACTGTGTCTGTCTCTCTGTCAGTAAGAGAATTCCTCTTATTGCCCACATGGACTGTAAACAATGAGTGTTGTGATTAACTGAGCACAGGTGGCGGTTTGTGCCCTATCTGCTGTAAACCCACATGCTTGTGATCTTGGCATGTGTAGTGGGACATGTATAATATGCATCTCTGAAACCTTTGGCTTCTGAGGGATGCTTCCCTTTACACTCCTACATCACTTTAATTTCAAAGGGAATTAATCTCTGGCCATCTCTGGTGACCACAGACTAGGTGATGGGTTGTTAACCATACATGGATGTGCTTCAGTTGATCTCTGCTGTTGTGTTAGAGCCCATAAAGAATAATTTTTTGAGATGGCTAATCACATGAGTTTATCTCAAGGAGAGCCAACATACTTCAGACTTCATTTCAAAGCAGATTAAAGTTCTGCCATGTCACAAGACAGTTGAACATGACAAAAGTCACTTTATCGAGTACACCATCAAACAGTTGCTGTGGTTTCTGGGAGGTGTTAGAGTGTCAGGTTGCATCTGTTTGAGTAGTCTAATCCAGAGGTTATAAAAGCACAGTGGCTCACCGAGGTTTATAAATCTTCTTGTAAAAAGCCTGGAGACTGGTGGTTCCATCTTCAGCAATACAAAAGAACTTTCAGAAGCTAAATGAGTATTATAACCAATGCTGTAACAAGTACGTAGGAAGTGCATAGATCTGCAGAAGGATTCTCTGTCCTGATGGAGATGGAGGAAACTGTAAGCAGACGCAAAGAAATTTTGTGCCTTATTTTGAAGCTAAATACAACCCCCAGCTGTTGCTGGTTTCCATCCATGAATTGATAAAAACAGATTTCTCACTTTAGAAATTAAGAAATTTCTAGCAAAACAATTTCCTCGAGGAGAAGTTTGGGCTCTCCTGTGCAGGTGAAAATTCTGAAGCATCTCTTTCAAAGGAAGTCTGAATGTTTTGTAATGAAAGGTTTTTTGGGGCTCATCTCAGATTTGAAGTACTAGATAATGACCATGTGTGACTTACCTTTTTTTTTTAATCTTTCAAAATAAATACATTATGCCAACAGAACAAGAATACTATGTAGGAAAATTTAGATAGAATGCCTTTTATGACCAAAAGCAACTGTCCGATATGGGAAAAAAAAACACCTCCCTGAACAGCAAAAGCTGTTTTCTCATACTTTTTTCTCTATTGTAATTTTTCCCATATGAAGCTGTGTACAGAACATTCTCTTCAAACAAAATTGTGAATGACTCATTGCAAAATGGTGAAATGTTAAATATTAGTCTTGTTAAATCTGCATTTTATTGACATTTTAGTGTTTATACCCATATATTAGCAATTTTGGTTTATAGCCATTGCTGATTGGATAGGAATTTATGCCACTGCTCTGACTATGGTTTAGTATGCATGGGAGGTTACATGACTCTTTTACTAAGGAAGTTGTAAATTGTGACCTTTCCCTTGGCTGAGAAAATACCTTTCAGAAAATTAAATATTTAAAACTGATCTCTTATATTGAAATCCAGCACAGTTTACACAAAATATTTTGGCATAGTTATATCCAACATTTCTGCTGAAAAATTAGTTTCACTTGCATTTGAAGCTGTTTTTTTCTTATTGTGGAAGAACACCTTTTTTCCCTCTTCACTGTCTCCTTTTTTTTTAGTTTCTATTTTTTGCCCTGTGCAAAACTTTTTTTTCTATTTTCCTCAGTAGCATTCTTGTTTCTGGAAGCCATGACTCTTTTAAAGAAACACAGAAACTGTTTGTTGTGACTGGCAGTGGCCTTTTGCTTTATAGTTGTGTGTATTTTTAAGCAGAGATAGACTATGGTAGATGTATTATTCTACAGTATCTTTTGTCTCTTTTAATAGAGATCTGCTGCGAGCTCAGAACACCCTACCACAATTAACATGAGGGTTTCTTTGTTTTAATAGGGACATAAGCAACTCAATAATATGTCAATATATATAATATCTTTTTATTCCTCATATTCTCCCTTCATCCTATCCTATGCAGTCCGGTGCATAAAAAAATAAAAAAGTAAAAGATAATATACTTCTTTTCCTTGGGTTTTCCACCCTCCCTCCATCCATCCCTCCTTCCTTCCTTCCTTTCTTCCTTCCTTCCTTCATTCTTTTATTCCTTTCTTGCTGCAGTTTTATGCAAGAAACATCAAATGACTTCAAAGAATGAAGCAAAGATATTGGGCTGAAATGTAATAACATTAGTTGTCAGCTTACACACTTATGAAAAGGAGTTTTTAGTTTCTATTTTTTTAGTTTCTTTTTTATATAGCACAAGGTGTTATTAATTGGAAGTGACAAAGAAGTAGCATTGACCTTACCAGTCAGAGGACGATGACAACCCAGTGATGTAATGCGGACATGGAAAATGCAAATGTTAAGATGTGTAAGCAGTGATAAAACATGTTGTGTAGTTGAAGGTGAATTTGTTTGAGGTTGTATATTGCCCAAAATGAGAATTTAGTCAGTTCTTGTGGATATCAAAAGAGGTGAGTTAATCTACTTTTTTGCTTTCTCTGACAGCCCTATGTAGGACAATCAAGTCACTTTGGCTTATTAAGTTAGAACCCATCCGCTGAGTTATTGGGTGGATTATGAGAGTGTATCCTAAAAAAAAGCTGAATGCTCAGCATAGGAAAATAAAGCTTTTCTTGAGTCTCAGAACCAAGATGAGGTTAGGAGGAGGATGAATTCTGGTTTTAGTTTCTATTTTGTTATGAAAAATTATCAAGATTTTAGCTGAAATGGCAGCTTTTTGTGTTTGTAGGAATGGGTTTTTAAGATTAATTTTAGTAAAATTTAATGATGAAACAGCATTTGAAAGTGAAAATGTTATATAATTGTATCTATAAAATTTTAATTGTATATAGACACATACACATATATCTATATTTATATATAGATATATCATTTAAATCCTGAAGCAATAGCTATTTGGTATATGCTACAGACATATACAGTCTAAATTATTTGGGGTTTGCACACTTTTTCACCTGAAAAAGGGGAATAACTTTTTAGCAAGATTTGGGGAGTGTCCCCTTTTAAATGGACTGACATTTATTGTATGATACTATATGAGTATTCAGCAGCAGGTTAGCAGCACTTTGTTGTTTTTGTAAAACTCAGTTGTGAGAATCATTGTCTTAGAACAGCTGCAGGAAAAAAAAAGCGACTAATGATGCAGTCCCTGGAAAGCACCATTCATTGCATTGCCACGAATGAAAAACACTGGAGCAGCAGGAACACGGGGATGAAGCAGCAGGAACATGGGATGAAGCAACGTTGTCTGTACTATAAATCATATATGCCAAACTATGTCAGCCATAGTGTCTTCTAGAGAATTCATGGTTTCTGACACCATTTGTGGGGTTTTGATTAAAACATTTTATTCCTTTTTTTTTTTTTCCCCACATTTAAAGAAGCCTGTGTGGCTATGGGAAAAAACCACTGGCTGGACACATTCAGGATTTTCAGAAAAATGCAAGATCTGATATTCACCATGCTTCTTTTAATTGTAATTCAATTACATTAATCTCAAGTGAAGTCATGGTTCTTTTTGAAGACTGAAATTTCTAATTGTTTTTGTTAGTACCCACAATCCGACCATGATGTAATCAATTGTTTTGCTTAGTAGGAATATATTTTCAGTTTTATTTGAAGAAGCAATATTGGAGTAAACAGCTAAGACATCTCCCCCTGTTAAAATCTGCATGACAAGCTGTAAAAAAAGCCTTCATTTCAGTATAAGAATTGTCATTGCTTTACTCATGGACTCAGCATTTGCTTAGCTCTGAGTCAACATTTAAGGTCTTAAACAAATGGGCCTACTGTTCTTCAGAATTGCCAAAACTGAACCTGATACAGGTTTCTGTTGAGAGTCACAAGGGACCTGGATAGCTGATGCTGGAAACTGCATTGTGAGAACTGTGACTAGAGCATTTATAAATGAGAGGCTAATCCAAAATCACTTTTATTTACAGGAACAGGCTTGAGAACTGCAGCTTTAGGCTTTCTTGCCGAGCCTTGATAACTGGGAACGTGGCATACAGTTGCAGGGTTGAGAGTTGATGGGTGAGGGTTAAGGCCAGTTTTATCCCAGAGTTGTCCTCTGCAGCCACTCTCTGCCTATCTTGCTGTTTTAGTTCTCCAGCTGTAGAAGTGTCAGTAGTGTATCCTTTACTGAGTTTTGGCAATTGCCTCCCACCTCCCTTCTGTTTATTTATATTTTCAGACATGTCTCCTACTCTGTTTCTGCACATCACCTATCACAGTAAGATATGGGTATCAGCTGAGAATTGTAAGCATGACTGGATAACAAACCTTAATAAATACAGTTTTTATGGCAATTTCAGGGCTAGATTCTTGAATTCCTCTTGCTTGAAACTAAGACAAGAGATTTGAGTAAACTGAAAATTCATCCAACAGAGTCATGTAAATGAGATACCTGTTTGAGAGGTGCTTTAATCCACTTCTGAGAAGTCTACTCATGGATCTTCCATCCTGATCTGCCAGGAGCCTGCAGCAGGCAGACTCTTCCATTTTATTTATAATCTATTTCGAAGTCCAGAATAGCTTCTAGAGACTTTTTGTTTGAAATGGGAAGAAAAATGTGAGAAAGGGTAAAAATGTTTGCTTATTGACCAGCCAGTTGCTTTTTCTTGTCTTATGTCTCTGAATCAGTGTCAGAGAGAAAGAGAAAAATGGATAGCCACGGAGAATACAAATGTGTTTGTGGGGAGAGGGGAGAGTCAGTGGGCATCAAAGGAAAGCAGGGATGAGGAGTTGTCACTTGTTCTGTGATCTCCCTGTCCCCGCTCAACCCCAACTCAGCAGCTGCTTCCTTGAAGCAGTAGCGCTGCTCAGCTGTGAGAGCTGTAACACTGAGAGACAGCGCCTTATCTACAGGCAGGATAAGAAGAAGCTATGCTGTTTGGAATAAAGGCTGAATACGTGTCTGCATGTCCATGTTAGGCACTGTAAAACTAAGATGGTGGTGGAGGAAGAAGCACAGGTTACCCATTGGTAACTGATGACTCATGCCTTTTTGCACAGCCCCGTGTTTGGCTTTTGAGAGAAGGGAGAGGACCTGGGAGCCAGTAGGGAAGAAAGGGCAGGAGGGGGACATATGGGGTGGGATGGTGTTGGTGGCAAGGGCAAGCAGCTGGGAGTTAGTGCGGATGGGTTCCTTCTCAAGACCTGGGTGATCACTGTGAGCATGGAGGAGTTAATGCTTCCTTTGTAGCAACTCCACTTTTTAGCACAGCGTGTTCAGAGGCAGAGATAAGACCTTGTGAATAAACACCATAGAAAATGTCCTTTAATAATCAGTTAAACTTGTGTGTGTTTGTGATTTCAGAGCTTGCTGCCTCTGGAAATGATCAGTACGTGTAATTAAGCACCACAGTACTGTCACTGGAATCCATAGACTCCCTGGTACCATTTTTTCATTACCCTTTTCCCTCACAGTCTTTGGTTCATTTAGATCACACTGACAGGATAGTGGAGGAGAGAATATCTGTGCATCTTGGCTATCTCTGGAATTAGTATGGCATCCCACACACAGCACCTCTGGAGGAGCTTTGTGTCAAGTGCTTGACTGGAATATCATGCAGCGTAACACTTCGGGTACTATTAGGAAGACAAAGATTATGCCATGATATTGAACCTTCTCAGAAAATGCCAACGGTGAGGGTTAGCATTGTAAGTGCTTCAGATGTATGACAACAGGAATGAGTCCATGGCTGAGAAAGGTGATTACAAGAGTAAGGTTGACTCACTCACATCTGTAGAAAATTTTGGCTTCTGTAGTGAACAAGTCTGACTGTGACTAACCTCCTTCAGAGACCAGGGACCAAAACCAGAGGCTGGCTTTTTTAGAAACATGAGGTGGATTGTTTGCATGGTTTTTGTTGTCTGATAGGTGATTTTAAACTCCAACTATTAACCTTTAGTGATGAATAGCACCTTGTAACAGTTACAGAATAAAAGACAGGATATCACTCAGGTATTACAGCAGGATAATAACATTAAGTACTTCAGAAAGGAGCATTGTGAGGTAATCTTCCTGCTGTCATGTATGAAGGGGCATTTTCTGATTCAGGGAGAGGTGTTCACTGCAGGTCTGATCCCTTCCCTGTGAACTCCAGCCTCAAAATGCAGCATCTTGCTTTCCTTGGGGCACAGCCAACTCTGCTAGTGATGGAAGCGGAAGAAGGTGCCCCTGTGGGTAGCTTACACTGTAATAGTCTGCTCCAGCATCCATATAACAGATGTTTCAGAGAATTATGCTAATTTTATTCTGAGAAGGGACAGAGAAAGGAAAACCTGGGTGTGGCCTGCACTTATTGTGGCAATTCCAGTTAGTGGGTCACTACTCAACACTGTAAGTACAGGGGACCTCATCGTCTCTCTACACAGTACCAGGTGAAGCAGACAGTACTGTTTCTAGGATGTTGTATTTAGCACACAGCAGGGATGTAAAACAGAGCTGATAGACAACCTGAGTGCAGGCATAGGTATAAAGCTCAATGTGATTCATTGTGTTTATTTTGGAGGTTATGAAATGTACTATGTCTGTATACTGCACTCTGAATACTGTGCTGAGGGTAAGCAGGTCATCTGTTGCTCTGAGGGGAAATTCTTCTCTCTTCAAACTCCCATCTTTTTACTGTGGCGCTTCTTGAGCACTGTTTGTGTTGCATTCCTCCTTTATTTTCCCCACTTTTCACACTCCTCTGGGACACGTTGTGTGTGGAACTAGTTATGACTGCTGTAATCTCTAAAGTCTTTGAGTTTTGCAATAGACTCTGGTATCATTAAAGGCATCCTTTCATTGGTCTCCTGCCATGCTTTGCAAGGAAGCACAAAGGTGAGAAAGGTTAGTACTTCAGTATGGATAATAGCTAAATGCGTCTGAAAGGAATTGAAGGTTTTGTGCCTCTGCACAATGGTTATGTCCTTTCTGTGCTAGAGTGGCAGTGCTCTGGCATTCTGATATCCCTGAAGCCTGCAGCAGGCAAGCTTCTCTACTTTATTTATAAATCCTTTTTGAATCCAAGATAGCTGAAACCACAGGGTTTGCCTCCTGGAGTTTAAATAATTTCCAGTTGCCCCAAAATCATATTTCTCAGTGTCCTCATTTGCTTGCTGCTTTGTCCTTACAGCACAATCTAGTTCTTCATCTGTTTGAAGAATGACCCCTGATGTTACTTAACTTTATTTAGGGGTTCTAATTATGCTGATTCCTTAGTCAAGTCAGCCAAAAACCTGCGACCGTGCCAGAATGCACATGGGCTGACCGTCCTTTTTGTAATATGCATTTCCTGAGGTATCCTTGGATTCCTTCAGTCAAGTTAATTAGTACTTTTTGTCAACTGAATCTCCAGTCTGTTTTGTGATTCAGAAAAAGGACTAAAAATATTCTATTTGTTTTACTGTTTACAGAACTGTTTCTATTTGGCTGCATTTTATTGTCACATTTGTGACACACAGTTAGCTGTGCCTTTCATGGAGCTTTGAGTATAGGAATGGTATTGAAGTGTTCATTAAAATGTTTGTTTCTAGGGACACACGCTGCCAGCTCTACTCGACTGTGAATCTCTGCATTTCTGTTTTCCTTGGCAAGCCCAGTCCTACTCTCTTAAAGTAAGCAGAGGTCACAACTCAGGGTGAGGCCAAAGGCCACTAAAAATTATCAGTGATCAGTTCTTGACCTTTCTTTTCAGCTGCTGGGAGCATCTCTGACATCCACAGCCATGAAACCTTGAGTTTTCAGTGCCTTCAGCTACCCGGCCTTTAACATTGTACTTTACCTTTCCCTACTGATTTTTTTTTTTCTTCCCTAGGAAGAAGCCACGTGAAGGAACGAGTTTTGAATTAATAAAAGCCTCAGTTAAGCTTACCTCTACTGAGAGCTAAATCCTCTACACGAAAGATAAAAAGGTCAGGTCTTTGTGCAGTACAGGTTGAGTGAAACTGTATCCCCTACCTACAACATATTATGGGAGTTAATACTTTCTTGCAAGTTCATGTTCTCTGAAGGTCTCCTCAGCCTAGAGTAGGCAGTTGGCACATTTGAAGACTAATTCCTATCCCTTTGCCAGATTTCTGATATTCAAGGGGGAAACAATTACCTGAATTTCAAAGGGTGGACAATTTCTGTAGTTTTCCATTTCAGATGAACAAACTGTCTTGAAAATATGCTTTTCTGGAGGTTCTTTAATTGCAGTGATTCCTGATCTGAGGGAATCACAGAAGTTGAGTGTGATCTCAAGGCTGAGAGAAGTGGCTACTACTGCTCTGTGGGAGAGTCCTTGTCCTATTCCTAGTAGGGTCTATAATTATTTCTCTCAGACAACTCTCCTTTCTTGAAGGAGCTCTACCAGATTAGCCCAAGATCTTGTGGTTCCTAAAGTAAGTGTTTTCTTCTTTCCTTCCTGTGTTGGATGTTTCCCAGGAAGTGTTAATCCTTCGGCAGTCTGACCATGTTGTCATCTTTCCAGCTTCTTTCTCCAGCCTCTTTTCATGTTGGCAGAAAATGGCTGCATCAATATTTGACTCTGATGGCTGACTTGCATTTCCTGCCAGAATTTATTATAAGTATGACGCCTCCTGCAACGTCATCAATGTCATCAGTGGTGCTAAATACACATGCCCCTTGGCACTGCTCCATATCAGTGACCCTTGCTGCAAAAGCAAGGACATTCAAGGACAACTTAGGTTTTGCTGTATAATGTTTGGGTAAGGGATTGTAGTCATAGGAGAACATCTAAAGTAAAATTCTTAATAACATGTTTGTCTGCTTGGTTGAATATAAAGTGGAATAACTTCAACTTTATGGTTTCTCATCTTATGAAAGATATCATCCAAAACTCATGCTTATTTACCATTGTGTTGCTTATGTTGTCTCCTATGGATCACTGTTGAGTCCAATAAGTCTTCGACTTCTGTGGCCTCACAGTGGGACTATTACTAAAACAAGGAAACACACAAATTCCTCCTGGAATCATCTCTTTGTTTTGCTGTTGAAAAGCAGACTATAGCTTCTCTAATTCATTTTGTACTTCTAAAAATAACCAAAAGAAAAGAAGATTTTTAGCCCCTGTTGAGCTTCCAAAATTCCATCTTTCTTCACGGTAAATCTAATATTTCCCATGAAGGTAATGAAACAACAGGACTATTTGGGCTTCTTAGACTTTTAGTGCATTAAAGCGACTTTCTTTGGCTGTTCCTTTTAGAATTTGAGAAATGGAAATTATTTTTTGAAGGTTCAGAAATTGATACAGTACAGCCTTATTTATTTATTTTTAAGGACATCATCAAAGACCTCTGTTTAGGAGGACAAAAAGGAGGATTTGCTCAACTACATGATTAAACACTAAAATATTTTTTTCCCATTCTACTAGGATAACGTCTTTTTCTGCCTAGGTACAATGCATATCTTATCAAATCATTTTTGCAAACTCACAGTATTCTGAAAATTTCAAATTGGAAGGCTGATTCAGTGAAGCTTATAGTATATGACCTCCAAAGGTGCCCAGCGGTAGGCCTTTCCCAGGGCTCTGATACAATAGGTCTGTGTGCTGTTACTCATTCTGCATACAGTCACTGAGTGTATGATGTCACCTCACTTCGCCAGATACTCTAGCAAAGATCTTAGCATGGTACCCAGGACGCCAGTGTAGTCTTCCATCTCAATGGGAAGGAAAAAGCCATAGAATGCTTGGTTTTAAAAAAAGGTTGAGAATAGTAATAAGTCAGTCCAATATGACTGCTGTCATGCCCACAGCATGTCTAGAAGATCGTTGCAAGGTCTTGTCTGTGACCTTGGCAAACTTCACTTCACCAGCTGCTATCCTGAAATACCTGTCCTGAAAGTGTCTTGGCTGTTTGATAATCCAATGCTATAGTTCTCATGGAAATGACATTTAAAAGCAATTGTTTGCCCTTTGGGGGATTCTTTCTTTAATTTCTGCATTTTGATTGTTCTAAACTGACGAAAACAAGCTGTTGCCTCTCAACGAAAGATTAGCTTTGCCTTAGATCATTAGTAGCTAGGAAAGGTGATTCTCTTCATGTCTGGTTACCATACACTTACACTTTTACTGCCAAAACTGTCTTCGCAAATGGCTAAAGAGTTAACTAAAAATAGTCAAAGAATATAGGGATCTTGAGTTGACCAGTGTAATTTTGTCAATGTTTTTACCTCAAAGAGATCACACAAAAGTAGAAAACTGACTTTGAATCTCAGAAGCTGGGTTTTATGTGAATATGAACTAGACCAGTGATGAACTAATTAAACCAGGGCTCAGGGCAATGAGTAAAGCAAAGAGTTTCTACATCAGTTCATCATCAGATGGGTTCTTTCTCTTTAGTCTTGCTCTTAACAACTCCGGTTGTTGTAAACTCTGCACAGTTGCCTGTGCATCGTGAGGACAAATCTTTCTTTCCACCATTTCTGGAGGGCTGGCTCTGGGTTTTCTCCCTGCCAGCAGCCTCCAGGTCCCTTTTTGCTTGGCAACTCTCTCTCTTCTGCCTGCCTGTCTCTGTCCCTGGAAAGTTGCTTGCTCTTGGCATGGTCTGTTTTTTTCACGATAGGCAAACTCTTGCACTCTGTCCAGGGGAATCAACTTGATTCAAAGCACAGCTGCCAGGACAAGGCTTCCTCCCTGTTGTCCAGCTGCAGCCTTCCAGAAGACATAGTACAGGACACAGCAAATGATGAACAAATTAACCAAACACCATCCATGAAAAACCTGAGGACCCAATCCAGAAGATATACATAGGTTAAAAAACCCATTAGAATTACAAGTTGCATTACGTGGCAGTCTGAGACTTACACCAGTATCTGTCTGCAGAAATATTATATGCCTTCCTACCACCACTGAATGTTTGTACAGAAAACCGAACAAAACAAAACCCCTGCAAGCAGTGAAATAATATGCATTTTTCCACTGTGTTGTTAAAGCAACTTAAAAGCACACCAGTGAAAAGATGTATTATCTATTTGTTACTTATTAAGAAGACAATTTGCTTCTTGAGAGATCAAAAGTGCATTCTTGTTAAGGCTTTTTTAAGGCTGCAGTCCTCAAGCCATCTGTGTCATGCTGCAGTGCTCCCAGACTAGCCATGCTCTGGAAAAAAAAAAAAAAAAAAAAAAAAGAAAACACCCTTACTGGTCACCCATCCAGAGTACTTGGAAAGTAAGAGGTTGCTGATAAATTTGTTTGTTATAAGATTTTCCTAGCTGACAGAATCCAGCATAAAATGGGTTTCTGTTCTAAAGGGAAATGCAGGTTTCTGTTCTAAAGGGAAATGCAGGGTACATTGCGTAATGCTGTTTTTCTCTCTCTTCTTCAATGTTTGTTATTGATTTCAATTTGAAAAGAAGTTGTGAATATTTTGAAAATAGTAAATCCTCATCAAAATAGCTATTGACAAAAGGCTTCAGAAAGTGTACAACAAAATTCAGAAGATGCAGAGTGTATGGTGTCAAAGGTTTGGAACAAACTAGATAATGATTTTTTCCAAACCATTGAAGATCTTTTTTCTTTCTTTTTGCTAAGTAATAGCCTATTAGAGATGCACTAAAGCGCTGAAGCATTGGACATCTAATCATACTGACTGACGAAGCAAAGTATACACTTGACAACTACCATTCAGTAAATATATCTTAAAGTTAAATTATATGTTTTGAAAAACAGTGTTTCCTTTCAGGACTTTTTAATCTATTAAACCCTCTGTCGCAAAGTATCACTGATGCCAAGAATTTACTAGGTATCAAAAATGATGAAGCTGTTATGTGGATGGAGAGAACATCCATACTCCCATTAGGCTGGACTAAGATTATTTTTTTTTTTTTTTAATAGGAATGTGATATGTGATCTTCGACTTAAATTGGTGAGAATGGCTCAGGACTATAAATTCATATTCAGAGAATAAACTAGCCAGCAAATTTGTGGAGCAGAGGAAAAATCTCAACCTTTTCAGCAGCTGTTTACTGTAGGATTCCTTGTGACTTCATGTCAGGCACCTAGCACTAGCCAAGTTTAGGAGGAAGGTGATGCATTACTTGCAAGCCATTTCAGTAAGCATAAAGTCATAAATATTGCACCTTGACTTTCATACCTCTCTCGACAGGTTCTATTATTAAGATTTGCAATTTTCTTCTTCTCTTCTGTTCCCATCCTCCTATTTTTCTTCATTAATTTCTCTTAACACTGTGTGTGAAGTTATTTTGAAATACCCCATGCAGTGCTACAGGCTTGGGGAAGAGTGGCTGGAAAGCTGCCTGGCAGAAGAGGACCTGTGGGTGTTGGTCAGCCACCAGCACAATATACCCCAGCCGTATGCCCATGTGGCCAAGAAGGTCAATGGCATCCTGGCCTG
Organism: Charadrius vociferus; assembly: GCF_000708025.1. Taxonomy (NCBI): domain Eukaryota; kingdom Metazoa; phylum Chordata; class Aves; order Charadriiformes; family Charadriidae; genus Charadrius; species Charadrius vociferus. Next base: position 236,066 of record NW_009648955.1, read on the forward strand.
TATCAGGAATAGTGTGGCCAGCAGGACTAGGGAAGTGATTGTCCCCCTGTACTCAGCACTGGTGAGGCCCCACCTCCAGTACTGCGTTCAGTGTGGGGTCCCTCACTACAAGAAAGATACTGAAGTGGAGAGGGTCCAGAGAAAGTCAACAAAGCTGGTGAGGAGTCTAGAACACAGGTCTTATGAGGAGCAGCTGAGGAAACTGGAGATGTTTAGCCTGGAGAAAAGGAGGCTAAGGGGAGACCTTATCGGTCTCTACAACTACCTGAAAGGAGGTTGTAGCGAAATGGAGGTCGGTCTCTTCTCCCAAGTAACAGGCGACAGGACAAGACGAAATGGCCTCAAGTTACACCAGGGTAGGTTTAGGATGGATATTAGGAAAAGCTTCTTCACAGAAAGGGTTATCAAGCATTGGAACAGGCTGCCCATGGAAGTGATTGAGTCACCATCCCTGGAGGTATTTAAAAGACATGTAGACGTTGTGCTTAGTGCCGCGGTTTAGTGGTGGTTTTGTCAGTCTTAGATTGTTTGGACTCGATGATTTTAAAGGTCTTTTCCAACTTAGACAATTCTGTGATTCTATATTCAGTTTTTTCTTACCTGTAATATATTAAATTCTTGTCTCTTCTTTTTTCCTTTGTTTTATCATTTGCTGAAATATTGTTTTTTTCTAATTCTAAGTCCACCTGCTAGTATTGTTTACTTTGACAAAATGTTTAAAGCATTTACTAATTTTATATCATCTGATCTTACACTAGCTCTCCCTTTTTCTCAGAAAATGGGGGGGGCGGTTCCTGTCACTGCTCTAGGCAAAGATTTTTTTCCATCATTAGTTTTTAAAGGATTTAGCAGAGGAGGAGAAATAAAACTGAATGTCCTTATTTTTTTCCCAAAAATAATGATATATCATCTTCTTTCCTCACTATTGTTCTTATACAGTGTCCTGGCATTGACAATGGTAATAGCACTTGTTAGTACACAATGTTTCTGGAAGATTGTTATGGCTAATAAGCCGGAGTTTTATGGTTAATAAGTTATATGCTTATTCAAGCCTCTCCTTTCCCACACACAAAGAACAGAGGACACCTGTCTATTTTTCTGATAGATACATTTTCTTCTCTTGTTACATTTCTCAGAATCTCTTCAAAATAGCCATTTATGGGATGAGTTTTGTCTACTGTGATTGCTCTTGGAAACTGCAGTAATGCTAGTTCAAGTGCCCCAAAACAGTGAGCTGGAATACTGGGATCTGGTGACAAAAATGGAGAGGAAAAGAATCCCAACTAACCCAAGTCTCTTGTATTGCTTTTTAGTTTGTCTTTGCAGTCTCTGTCATTTTGCCCTGGCTTCTGTGTTTGAAGTTCACTTTAGAGAAGATAAATGAGGCCTTTCTGGCACGGACTTCGCAGAAAATAGGAGACTAATGCTTTTCTCCCACTACAAGAATGAGGAGGTGCCTAAAGGTATTCTGGCAGAAGGTTTATAAACTCAAACTTGATACACAAACAATCGCAGCATCACAGGATGCTGCAGATGGCCAAAATATGAAGGGATTCCCATTTAGTATGATAAGCATTTTTGATAATGCAGTTACTGAGGGATATTAAAAGCTCTGTTTGAATATATCTTCTAGTTCAGGAAGGCCCTAAACTACTGGAAGTATTTACCATGAGAAGGATTTGTCTCTGCTTCATTTCTATCTGTCTGTACCCAGTCACACTCAAAAGCAGAAGGCTGGATGTATGAGCCTTTGGAGTAACAGTTGTTACAGCAAGTTTGGAAGCTTTCATGTTGACCTTCTTTCTGACCTTCTTCCTTAATCAATATTTGTCCTCTCTTCCTGGTTATTCTTTTTCTGAATGCAGACAAAATGACTATTGTAAGTGTGAGATAAGAACCTTTCAAAGAGATGTGTTTTCACTGAACAAAAATTTTTGTGTTTGGTGTCAGTAATCATGTGCCTATAAATTGGAAAAACCCTGGTACTTAGGGGGGAGTGTATCATCACTATTTACCTTCATTAAAGGACATTCTGCTGCTTTTGTATATCTCCAGATCTATGTTGCTTCAGGCGGCTCAAACAGCTCCTGGATTTTCTAGTGAAAAAAATACTGTCTAGCAAAAATGACTGCATGATCCCTTTTGCAAAACCTGTGCTCCTTCCATTCTTATACCCATGCAATTTGCTACTGCTCATCTAGTTTTAGAGTATTTTGACGTACATGGAATTACTTCATTCCATTTGTTACCATGCACCAGGTAATCAGAGTGTTCTCAGAAGGCTAACAAGTCACAGTTTTGTGAAAAATGATCCATGGCTATCATAAAAGTATCCCCTATATTGATTGCAGGCTACTCTATTATTAAAATACTAAAATAAATGATACTGACACATAAAAGGCTGGAACTCACAAAGGGTGAGACAGACCCACATTTGAAGCAGCATGTAATTATTTTGGCTTTATGAGAAGAATAGGTGAGGAATTGAAGTGAGCTGCTAAAGAAATACCAAATATATATGTTAGAAGCCCCCATGAAACTTAGGTTTCTTTATAAAGCCTACCACCCAAATAAAGTGATTGTGCAGCAACATCAAATGTGGTTTGACTTTAAATTAGGTACTGAAATTCAGGGTTTTTTTTTCCAGTTGAGTGAAAACACTACCAAATTGGTCTGTAGTAAGACATTTGTCCTAACTGTACTTCTTGAGAAAATTCCCATGACACATCATTCTGGTTTGAGGTAAAACAGAACCAATTTCATTTTTAGTAATTTTAGTCTGCAGCTAAGCCTCTTCTAACTACTGAAATTAACATTATATTGTGCAGAAAACTCTTTGCTTCCAGAGTGATAAGACCTATGTTTATAATTAATGCCAAGACATGATATGCAAAGACACACTTGCTTATACTTATTGCTGTAGCAGCCAAGGGCAGCTACCTCCGTTGTATGCCCCGTTGGAGGGTCAGAAGTGGAAAAGCGTAGAGAGGTCCCACCTGCAGGGGACAGGTGACCCAAAACTGACCAACAGGGTATTCCATCCCATCTGCCTCATGCTCAGTATAAAAGCTGAGGGATCAAAGGGTCAGCTCTCTTTCTTCAATGGATGACGTCTGAGGAGGACTCTGTTCATCAGCCTTTGATTTTGATCCATGCATTCCTGAATCCAGATCTGGAATCCAGTTCCCATCAGTCACTGGGTCCAGTCTGGGACTTTCCCCATGCCTGTTGGCAATGGGATCATTATCCTGGAAGCTCGATACTGGTTTGTATATTTTGTATATATGTCATTGTTTTCTTTTTAAAATTATTTTATTAATTTATTAATATTTTCATTAAATTAGTTTAGGTTTTTCTATAAACTCTTTAGCTTCTTTCTCTCTCTTCTCTCTTTGGAGAGAGAGGTGGGGGAGAGCATCGGTCATTCGTTTCAGTGGCCAGTCTAGCCCAAACCACGACACACATTTTTTTTTCCCCTTACTTAGCAGGTTGGACTAGATGACACAGTTGGACAAGATGACCTTTAAAGGATCCTTCCAACCCAAATTATTCTGTGATTCTATGAAACCATGATCTCAATGGGTGCACAAATTTGCTGACGCACACAGAGCACCCTGCAAAGACCCCATGTCCCACAGAGTAATGGAACAAGGAATTTTTCTTGTGCAGTTTGATTCCAGCTTGGCCTGGTGACTAGTCCAGTACATGGTGGTGTATGCCAAACCATCCTATTCAGTCGTGAAATGGCTGAGACACTGTCATGAGGAAAAGCCCTGACAGTTTGTATGTGGGGAGTTCACACTGCAGGGGTGGCCAATGGGATGTGGGGTGGTAGAGGCTTTTCCTTACCTGTCTGCTGCCCACCTTTCAGAAGCAACTGGTGCTACTGGGCTGACCTGCACACACAAAGCTGATGAATGAGAAGCCCTGGACACGTGTCCTCAGCCTGCCTTCCCCTGCTGTGTTGAAGGGGGATCCTGCAAAGCAACGAGCCACTAAAGAGCCTGCTGTACCTCAGCTGGAGAATAGAGGGTAACTCCTGCCCTTTTGGCACAGGGACAAAGCCTTTAACACCAACAGTACATCAGCACATCACAGCCTGGCACTGTGTTTTGCTCTGCAAAGGCTAGAAGGGGCACCTCCCCATCAGTCCTTGAGGAGTACAGCAGAGCACAGCCAACTCCAGTGCTCACTGGAAACTAATTTCATGCCAGGTGGTGAAGTCATTGGATTTATCTTCCCAGACAAACTGCTTGACTTCATTATCTCAGATGCTTAGCAAGGCATCCTACCAAACACGGTATGTGGATTTAGCATTGATCCTTGGGCTGTCTTGTGCTGTATGGCAACACCTGTGCTGAGCGTAACAGGAGTAGCACATTAAGAGGAAAAGACATAGTTTGATTTTACTAATATCTCCAGTGTTTAGTTGAAATGCAGGTCAAAGGGAGCCAGAAATTTAAGACCTGAATGAGTAGAAAGTGATTAGTGATGCATATAAATGTCAGCTTTTCTTCATATGGAGCTTTGTCAAGTTGCAGTCATGCTGTGTGAGAATGAAAAGGATCTGCATAGGGCTATCAAGGGAGGGTGAATTAGCACATGGAGCAGAGTTGCAGACCAGCCTTTTTCTTTATATCGCTGAGTGATTTTCATATTGTTCGAGAGGATGAATTGAGCAAAGACCAGAGTCTCTCACCTTTCAGCATTCACATTCAACAACTCACGTTCAGCATTCTGTAAGCTGGGAAATATCTGCTTAAGAGAGATGAAGCAAAAATGAAGGGAAATTTTGGCTCCCTCAATTTTCATGTGCACCGAGCTGCTGAGGTCAGGATATGCATTGGAGAAGACCCTGCCGAAACTGTGCTTGCACTATGCCCTGAGGTAAGTGGTGTAAAGCAAGTCAGTTCTGCTGCTGCAGAAGATGTGGTATTTAAATGACTTGAGTATACATTTGTGCTTTGCATTAGAGAAAGGAGGAGTGCTGTCTTCCTCTTAATCAGACAACCTGGTGGTGCATTTCCTAAGGAAAAGTTGTTTTTTAAAAGTTGCTTAAGATTGGCTGCTACTTAGGCTTGCAGTTCATTTGGTGATGTGGTTCCTTACAGGCATATTTCTGTCTCTACAGTACTAAATAACAGCTTCCAAAAGCAGGACATTCGCATGCATCTCAAATCTTTGTTTACTAGGTTCCACTCTTCTCTGGAATAATTTGATTCATTTCTGCAATGTGTCAAATTAAACTCACTGGCAGGATTTATCTGAAGATTTTCAATGTTGTCTTTCTCCAAGTACTCTCACAGATGACTGCATTTTTCTACTCAAGAGTCTCAGCTCTGTAGCTTCCGAAAGGAAAAAAATTTTTTTTTGCTTTAAAATTGTTTTGTTGATGACCTGAAGAGTAAAGGGGCAGTCTCAGGGGATCTGTGACAGCAGCATCTCAAAGTACTCAGAAGAAAGTAAATATCAGTGCTGAACTTGGAACCACAAAGCTAAAGCTTGAAGTTGAAATCTTGTATAAAACGACTACAATGCTAAACTCATTTAAAGTTATCAGGACTGCTTTGTGTCCTAGCAAGTGTTTCCATAATGTATGTTAAGATTTGAGGGTAACCACAAAAGATAACAAATGTTGTGGGGATTTTTAATCCAGTTTGATGAGTTTTAGGTTTCTTGATTGTGTAAAAACTAAAAAAAAATATATATATATATCACCCATTATCTTCTGCAAATGCAAAATGTACAGGAGATCCTGTTTAAGGGAAGAAAAAAATTCCTACTGTTCACTTTGTACGTATGTGTGTCTTTCTGTCTGTGCATGTACAGTGCTCAGAAAAATATAAGAAAAGATTAATGCAATCTAGAGTGCAATTTCTCAGTGTAAACATTAGGTATAATTTTAATTACATCATCTCTTCCTTGATATTTACAGGATGCAAAGGTCAGAGATGGAAAACATAGAGTAGGAAAAATTATTCTACATTACTAGAACAACTTTTGTCTTGATGTTCTAATCTTCCTTTTTGCTTCGTATACCACCTGTCTCCGTTCTGCTGTAATGTTTTTCTTCTTGCCATTTTTACTGTGTTTTAACATGCAATTGCTTTCACTGATGACCTAAAAGATATTAGGAATTTAAAGTGTTGGGTTTGTGTGTATAGCACACAGATCAGCATAATCAAAATCTGTGAAGAAAACAAACAAAGCTGACATGATCACACTGGTCCTATCTTAAGAGCATTTGAATCTGCCTATTGACATAGAGTGTTTTTTTGTCCAGAATTCATTTATGTGTGGAAACAGGAGAACAATTCTTGTTGCTATGAGTAGAAATAAAGACGTTTTGGAAGTAGAGTTACTAAGATTGATTTTAAAATTGGCTTTGACAACAGAAAATATATTTCTGTACCAGCACAGTGTCAAAGGTTCAAGGCAGCTGAGAGTGAGGTGGTGAAATCTACATGTTTGATCACTTCTGGTGAATTTCTTGAGAGACTATTATAGGTAGGGTAGCTACATGGGAAGTTTTGGGTCCATCCTCATAGCCCTTGATATTTTTTCTCTACTCGCAAGAAATAAAGCTGGCTGTTTTCCACGAAGAAACTTGGAGGAATACAGTTGCCCATGTAGGAAGTTCAGCGGTAGAAGGAGGAGCAGGGCATATTGTACCATTGCCACAGGGGAGCCATGGAAGAAAGGCAGTTAAAGAAAGCCGCTCAACCTCCATGGTGCAGAAAAACAGTTTTTGTTAGTAGGTAAATCTTGTACAAAGTTGTATAAATCTTGTATAAATCTCGTATAAATCTCTTGTGGAAAGTTATTGAACGTTAATTAGTAGCATGTTATAGATAAATTATGAGAACTTCACAAACACTTGTTAAGCAACTTATGAGTAATGTTTTTGATGAATTTTAGTTGTTTAAATGTAAACTAGCCACTTACCTAAGTGCTACATTGCATTAACTATACAAATATGTTAATCTGAATAAATCCTTGCCCTTGTCTGACACAAGTATCATTGCTCCAGCCTTCACTTCTCTCTTCTTTAATTTCATATGCATAGAAAACCTGTGGGAACTATTGTCAAGATTTTATTTAAAAGTTACTTCAGTTTTAATCTGCAATGGTCTTAGCGGTCGTACTAACCATTTTTGTAGTTTTCCCTAACGTGATCTCTAAATGACAATCCATCCTTTCTTTCTCAATCAGGAAATGCTGTGGGAATGTTTATTGCTACATCTTTGATCTTTCTTATCATATACTTTGCATTGCTTTCTTGACTATATTTGTTTTCTCTGAAAAAGACATATATTCAACAAAAAAGGGGTACTGAAAATCAGAGATTAATTGAAAAATTGCAGCAAATTCATCACAATTTTTGTTGTGGGAGTTTTTTTTTAATACAAAATATTTATTTTCAATGTTTTGAAGGAAAATTTTAATCTTCTCATAATTGTCCACAATGAAAAGAAAATAACCTTACAACAAAAGATTTTAAATTAAGCCTTTTCGATTAACCTATTTTTTCTTTCCTATTCCCTTTTAACAATGCTCAAATTCCGCATAAAACTTGTTTTAGTTCATCTCAAGCCACTCTTCTCTGCTGTTCAACCACAAAACTGAAGCATTCTGTATTCCCCCAACTCTGGCTGTTTGCAAATTCCAACTTTTTATGTCAGCTTCACTTCACCAGTTCATACATTTGAAGGCCAACAGGGATCACTAGATCACTTAGCCTGACCTAAATATAGCACCAGCAGTACAATTTTACCCAGTTAAGCTCTATAGTAAGCCAAATAACTTGTAATGGGCTGAAGCATATGTCCCAGAACAGCCGTCAGTCTTGATTTGAGGATTTCAACAACTGGAGAAATATCATCACTTTACTTGATGGCTCTGATAGTTAATCACCCCTGCAATTAAAAAATTGCCTCATTACAAGTTTGAATATGTCTAGCTGTAAGCTCCAGCCATTGATTCTTATTATGCCTTTCTGCGCTAGATGAAAGAGCCCATTGGTGTCCGGTATTTCTCTCAGTTCTGCATAAAATGTGCAGTTTTAGGTCAGTCTATGCCAGAATAATACAGAAAGCCTCAAAAGATGTCATGTTTGAGAACAGTTAGGCATTGATGTTTGGGTGCTCTCTTTACTATCCAGATTCTACAAAATCTGCTTAAAACAGGTGACTTGGATGTACTATTCGGCATCTAGTTAGAAGCATCATCACTGAGAACATAAGTATTGATTTTTTTAACCTTGTTTTGTAGGGAAATGAGACTTTTAAAATCATACTATTTGTCTGTCCCTTTCATCTTCTCCCCTCCCTTCCCAGTGAACATAGGAACATACTGAATAATTCCAGCTGCATGTGATAGTTCAGAAGAGATCACAAAGCTTTTGTGCTCCTGTAGTTTCTTCCAGGAGACAAAGGGAGGAGAGAGATCTCTGTTCAGTTTGTTCCTCTCTCCCCTTTCCTCACCCACCGGTGGAACAACTGCTGTAGCCTATTCAGTTTGAGCCAGTGCCAAGAAGCCGGTCAGTATGTGAGTGGTTCAGAACCAGTCATATTAGATGCCTCTTCGTCATCTAGCAACTAGGAGATGTGGGAACAATTTAAACAATGATGAAGAGGAAGGGTGTTTAGGGCATGGTGGGAGGGGGTGGCAGGGATCACAAGGGTAAATGCTGGAATTTCTGAACAGGGACAGGAGATTAAACTGGACAGAGATTAGAGGGTCATGGGAGGTTTCCTGGAGGAAACCACTTTTCTTCAGTTTCCGACTCAGATTGTCACAACAAGATAGTTCTGTAAAAATTCTAGTTCTGAATATGCCAACAAACCCCACAATACATTTGTCATGATCACAATAACGAGTGATTTCATTACACTCTGCAGCTTCTTGTTCTAAAAGGAATATCAGATAATTCATATTTGTAGCTTATAGCCATAAGACAAATTTTTTATATCCACTTGGTATGCAACACAGTTGGAATGCATTTTTTTTTAAAAAATCATCTTCTCAGCTTTAATCCTGGTTTTGTGGCAGAAAAATATCATTTGCCTTGTACCATCATCTTCAGAAACTATCTTTTAGGCCCAAGACATAAATTCACAAATCAAAAAATCAGGTTTCTTGCTCTCTGATTTTTTACCTTTTGTTTTAAATATCTTTTCTGTCAGGCTTATTTTACAGGCCATAATTTCCCTTCACAACTTAAACATGTGAAAGGAAAATAACCTTTCAGAACTAATTAATGAAGATTATAACTCAGTGGGTTAAAATATGTTTAAAATAATTAACTGTACCATTTACCGGTTGGAATTCTCACAGCTTCTTATTAAGGGTTTTCAGTAAAGGGTTAGCCCAAAAGTTATGTTAGGGTATAAATAGGTGTCTGCTGAGTTCATGACAAAAACTTACAATGACCTTATTTTGCTTCCAATTCAAAGCAAAGTTTTTTTTCTAAAGATCTCTCTACTGCATACAACCCATACTGAAAGAATAACTGAAGAGTTTAAACATAAAAAAGGTTTCTTTACTGTCCTCTTCCCCTTCTGTTGGAAGAGGACACTTCACAACATCATCTGGTATGCATAAGGAAAAACAAGTATGGGAACTGAGCACTGGACTACTGGCAGAATTCTTGCAGGGGCTTCAAGAGAAATCTCATACTTCACACTCGTGTTCTTGGGGAATCTGAAAAGAGAAAATTTCTCAAGTAGTTTTTCTCTCTCTCTCTCTTTGCTTCTCTTGGACTCCCATCGTTCATATCACATGTTTTTCTTCAGTCTGATCCCTCAGAAAAACAGTGAACCCTTTAAAACTATTTTTCAACAGAATTTGAAATAAATCTGAAAGGCAAATTCAGATTTGAACCTCTATTGTTGAAGTAAGACATTTCTCAATAGTCAAAACCTGTAGAGGATTACTGTAGTTTTTAAGGAATCTCTAATAGGCAACCCTCTATCCTTATTATTGTGCATAACACTGTTCAGACATGCATGTCTTTGAGACCACAGAACACTAAGCTGTACAGAAGGTTAGCTGAGATGTATTTTAAACTGGCTTCTATTCCCCTTAAGCAGTATTCATAGCAGAATTAACTTCACCAGGAGCTGCATCAGACTCAAGTCTGGCTACTATAGTCCAATCTAAATACTTTTTAAAATCAATAGAAACATTTTTCTTAAATTTATTGGTGATTTTCCTAGTCCCTAATTCAAGTACCTCCTAATTACAGAATGTCATTGGCACAGCTGACACAGAATAATGTGACCCATATTAATCTTTGTTACCCAGATTTCTCATCCCATGCAATAAAGAACAAATGGACAAAGCTTTAGTACTCTATTTCTGGACCAGTCTCTTTCTAACTTGAGAACAGTCAAACAATTTCACAATTTTAAATAATTGTTAAAATTGACCCTTTGCTTTTCTAAACCACTTTGTCATCTTTCTGTGGTGTGTTTAGCTTAATCAGTACCTGGATTTCAAAAGCACCTCATTCAAGCTTCTTACATCATTAAAATTTCCATTAAATTTCTTTGCATCAGTGGCCTTTGATGGTGGCCAAAAGAGCACTGAGGGAGAATGGAGCATGGCAGAGCCAGACTACATGACGGCTGATCATGGAGCTTAGTTTAAAAGGGACATAAAACCTCCACCAAAACAAAGAGTAATTTAAATGTGAGAGTAGATAAAGTAATATCATTAAGCAGAAAATGAGAGATCAATGAGGAAGGCAGCATAACAGCCATAACTGGGCTACAATGCAATTAATGCCTAATTAAAGCTGGGACAGGCAGTGGTCAGTTAAACACACCAATGTATAAAGTATTTGTAAAGTAATGGCGAGACTATGGGCAACCGTAGGGGTGTACAAGGTGAAATTTAGTACAGGGTGGCCTTACAGACACAAAACTGGAAAGCAATGACTGAAACTGAACTATGAACTGTGTGTTGCTCATGAAGAATGAAATGGTGGGTTAAGTATTCTCTTTTACCGCCTTTAATTGGGACCCTCCTGATCATAGAATCATAGAATCATAGAATGGTTTGGGTTGGAAAGGACCTTAAAGATTATCGAGTTCCAACCTCCCTGCCATGGGCAGGGACACCTCCCACTAGATCAGGTTGCCCAAGGCCACATCCAGCCTGGCCTTGAACACCTACAGAGGTGGGGCCTCAACAACCTCTCTGGGCAACCTGTTCCACTGCCTTACCACCGTCAGAGTGAAAAACTTCTTCCTAATGTTTAATCTAAACCTGCCCTCTTCCAGTTTTAAGCCATTCCCCCTCATCCTGTCACTACATGCCCTAGTAAAAAGTCCTTCCTCAGCTCTCCTGCAGGCCCCCTTTAGGTACTGGAAGGCCTCAATAAGATGTCCCTGGAGCCTTCTCTTCTCCAGGCTGAACAGCCCCAACTCTCTCGGCCTCTCCTCATAGGAGAGGTGCTCCAGCCCTCGGATCATCCTCGTGGCTCTCCTCTGGACACGCTCCAGCAGGTCCATGTCTTTCTTATGTTGAGGACTCTAGATCTGGACGCAATACTCCAGGTGGGGTCTCACGAGAGTGGAGTACTGGGGCAGAATCACCTCCCTTGACCTGCTGGCCACACTTCTTTCCATGCAGCCCAGGATATGGTTGGCCTTCTGGGCTGCGATTGCACATTACTGGCTCATGCTGAGTTTCTGGTCAATCAGCACGCCCAGGTCCTTCTCCTCAGGGCTGCTCTCCAGCCATTCCCCACCAAGCCTGTATTTGTGCTTGGGATTGCCCCGACCCAGATGTAGGACCTTGCACTTGGCCTTGTTGAACTGCATGAGGTTGGCTTGGGCCCACCTCTCCAGCCTGTCCAGGTCCCTCTGGATGGCATCCCTCCCCTCCAGCGTGTCTACCTCACCAAACAGCTTGGTATCATCAGCAAACTTGCTGAGGGTGCACTCAACCCCACTGCCCATGTCTGCAACAAAAATGTTGAATAATACAGGTCCCAGTACTGACCCCTGAGGAACACCACTCGTCACTTCTCTCCACTTGGACATTGAGCCGTTGACCACAACTCTTTGAGTGCGACCGTCCAGCCAGTTCTTTATCCACTGAGTGGTCCATTTGTCGAATCCATGTCTCATCAATTTAGAGACCAGGATATCCTGTGGAATATTTAATTAAAATGTAAAAGAGTTGTTAAACCAGTGTAGAGAAAAAGCCCTTTTTCTTCTAAGTTCATCATTTTTAACGTGCTGAATCTTAAATTTCATTTGAAACTTATAACTTGCTGCTGAAATATCTTTGGAAAACTTCAGTCATATTTAATAGTCTGTCATTGTCATACAAATTCTTTGAGCAGTTCAATCCTGAACTGGATTTGCTTTAATTCAGTTGTTCTCTAAAATTCACTCAAATTATGTGCATTAATAGTTGCTGAGGATGTTGACCTTTGATTTAGAAGGCAAAACAGACGATTTGAGGTATGTAATGGAGGGTGCCTCATTTGTGATAACATAAAGTGTCTGTTGTATGTAAACTGCTAACTATCACTCTGAATTGTTTGCTGACTGTCCCTCATTAAAATCATGCTTCAGACAATCTGTCACTGAAAATGAACAATATCATCCAAACTTTGATGCTGCCCTAAAAGCCAGAGTGCCTTCAATCATTCACATAAAACAGCAATAGATTGGACCTCTTTCTGAAATAACATTGTTTTACTATCAAGTCTGGTCAATATGAACAAAACAGAGGCAGCAGTAACATGATAAGCAGAATAATATGAAGCATAATTCACTGAAAGGTGTGCATGCTGATTGCATGCATTAAGAAACTGGTAATTATACAGCTGACAAAAAAAAAAAAAAAAGCAATAAGCTCAAAAGGATCCCAAATCGAACGTTTCTATGGTACCATAAGAGGTTTATAGTAATTTGAAGATGTTATTTTTCACCATAAAACATTTCGTGTTTTATGTGTTTTATTTTACTGATACTGTGTTTAAAAGGATATGTCTCAGAAGCAAAGTGGGATCCAGGCAATAAATGTAGATTTGGAGGGATGCAATTGTGGATATATTCATGTCTACTTTAGTCTATGCTGATCACTAAGATCCTTTGTCTTGTCATTCAAAGGTACCACCAATATTTGCGCTAAGTCAACACAAAACTCATATGCTGTGCATACTGCAAAAATCCAGGTCTGTGTTCATGGGTGCTCTCTGCCTGTGTGGAGTAGGGACACATTGCAACTCTAATTGCACATATGAAACACACATGAAGTAATTTAAGATATAAAAAGAATGTTAAAGGGAGAGTTCGTCTTTGGTAGCTGGAGAATGAACTTTCTGGACATGTCATTGATGGTCTAGATGGAGTTTGTTTAAAGCAAGGTAATATCCTGAAATGGCACACGGCAGAGAGCAAAAGTGCATCTTACACTTAAGAAATACGCAGTAATTATTAGTCATTATACAGTTTTTGTCTGTTTTGGACTGACTGTGTTTTCTCCTAGCAGCTAAGGGCTTTTATGAGGGAGAGAAATTACCAAAGATGCAGAATATCTTTTTGTCATTAACTGCTGCCTCAAAAAGTATTTGTGTACACTGGATTTCTACCCTGAACAACTTGATCTAATTTCAAAGTTGTATCTAACTTTGAAGATAGTTCTGCTTAGAGTTGGGTGGCAAACCAGATGACCTGCAACCAATTAGGTATCCAAGCTAATTATTCTGTGACTTCATGATTTAAAAGTTAATGCTGTAAATACTCTTTATTGTGACTTACTGGATTATGACCTGGGACAAGTTACAATTTTCAGTACAAGGATTTCTGCACAGAGGTTAACTATCTCACAGGAAGCATAGGAGCATAACATATTTGAGGGTCAGCCATCTTCTAGTTGTAATGTTAAACCAGTTTAAAGTTATCTGTACACCTAAGAAATAGATTATGACAGCCAAAATGAGAAGAAACATGACTCCCAAATCTGTTACCTAAAGGTTATTGGAGACTCAGTTAGGGACTCTGTCTCTGACGCTCAGAATTTTCTTCTTGCAAGAGGAAAGCTAGTTAAATCACAAGACAAACCTAGGATTTTCAGACAAAAGTTGGTATTTATATTCAGCATTATGAGAACTCCTCAGAAAAACACCTCTGCACATTTGCATTGAAGGCAGCTGGGCTTATGGTTATCTAGACATTCCTAGACTTGAGACTTGCATTAGTGAGACGAGGCTCCTTTGTGAACTCTGACAGGTTTTCTATGCAGCCTGTCTATGCTAGTTATTTGTGTTGAACTACACTGGAAGGAGAGACCACTGCTCGTTTCACATGACACATTGAACTGGTTCCCTATGACTGTGACTTGATCTGCAGTTGGAATTGGGATTTGGATTCCAAAAAACTACATAAAAGCTTTGTGAGGTAAAGAAAATTTATAGTATGTTTCATTATTTTCTGATTAAAATTAATTGCTATAAGAGAGTAAGAACATTGCTTGACTGATGAAGGGAGCTTGGAATAAAGAGCAACCCCAAATTACCACCAGAATGATAATTAAAATAGCTAGCTATAGGTTTTTTTAATTGTTATTTTGTGAGGTTTTAATGTATATCGATACCAGTCATGAAAATAATCATGAAGCTGGGCCACACTGACAAGAAACGAGACTTTGACCTCCACATAATTTGAGATTCTGGTTGATTTCGCAGCAGTTCATCCCCTTCTCCCACTGTTCCAGTTACAGTTCTCAACCACTTGCTGCTGTACCTTTTTTACCTTGAATAAAATACAAGATTTTTTCTTCTTGCATTCTTTGCATAACAAACCACTGTGCATCCCTTCTTTTTTTCTTTGCACTACAGTAATAGCCTTTTCTCCTTGTTCTAGTTTCCCCCTTTGTCTTTTGATATTACCTATTAAGTTTAGGATAGAGTTCATTATTAATGATTCCTGGCTAAGAGCCTTTAATAGACTTATGAAGCTTCTTCCAAATGCTCCCAGAAGTTTTGTTCATGTGATGTTGTGCTGTGATTTTGGCTTTGTTATGTTCTGCAGAAAAAAGAAGAGAGAGTTTGGTGCACATTATGTACTTGTTACTTTGTCTTATTAAAAAGAAAAAAAAAAATCTCTTCAAGAGGAATTATTAAGAGCAACAGGAATAATGACCAATGTTTAATAATAATATTCCATAGTTATGCCACTATTTATTTCTTGATGTAAAAGCTTGGCTTTAGTACACTTTCAGTTTAATAGTTTGATTAATGTTGGTGTCAATAAAATCTGAATTTTAGACCAATATCATTAAATATTTTCCTCAAATCTGACTCATATACATCAATCACATCTCAGTAAACTGCTGCTTAGTAATCTGCAGTAATAAGATCGGTGTTGCCTTGATGTGATAGGTTTGTTCCTTTAGCTATCACTCAGATAAAAGACCTTCTGAAGTTAACATAATACTCATCTATGTTTTCCTCTTC
>NW_009648955.1:251579-260195 GCF_000708025.1 Charadrius vociferus
TTACATCTCAGAAACACAAGTATTTATTCCATCAATGACTATGTATTCTCTACACAAATGTCTTCCTGTCATTCTCTTCTATTAAACACAAAGGACTGAAGAAGCCAAATTATTAGGGCTAGCTCATGATAATCACCTTATACAGTACTTCCCACTGGAGTTCCTTAGGAAACCAGTAATTGAAATCAATGGGGCTTTTGAAGGTGTAAAGGACTACTCAGGAGGAGCAAGGATTTCACAGGCTTTAGCTTCTCTGAAATGACTCTGTTTCCTGGTAGCCCATCGGAATCATTTATTCTCTGAAAGGCTTCCTGCTTCTGAAAATGTGAAGTCTATCTTGTTTTCTCTTGGTGTCCTTAGTTACTGCCTTTTCAGCTTCTATTGATTTTGTAGCTTGAATCTGAACCGATGGGCTACCAGGAAACATTGCTATTGACAATGCAAAACAGTATAAAATAAGTCAGTGCATAAAAAACATACCTCTCCTTTGCAAAGTAAAAAAGTTCAGTTCAAGTATTTTATGAAGCAATTTCTTTATTAGTATTACTTCTAATCAACAAACAGGAATACAAGGGCTACTATACTAACAAACACTGAACACAACAACTGTCTTGAGGAATGATGTCAAAACGTAACACAAAAGACAGAGAGAGAAAGACGAGTTCCATCCCTCTTTTCAAGATACTGCAAAAACAGCTTAAGAAACTCTTTCAAACTGAAAATGAATGGAGAAAGAGCACTTTCTGACCAGGAAGTAATTTTTTCTCAGATAGCTCAACGTGTTTGGCACTCCGTGCACTACATTACCCCAGAAGTGTAGGCAATCTCATGGTAAAAGATGCTGCTTCTTCACCGAAAGGGTTGTCAAGCATTGGAACAGGCTGCCCAGGGAAGTGATTGAGTCACCATCCCTGGAAGTATTTAAAAGAAGTTTATATGTGGTGCTTAGGGACATGGTTTAGTGGTTAACTTGGCACTTCTAGGCTAATGGTTGGACTTGATGATCTTAAAGGTCTTTTCCAACCTAAATGATCCTATGATTCTATGTTCAATCAAAGACTTTTGTTTTGTGTTTATTTTTATTTATGCTTATTTTTCATCACATTGTTCATTATTTCCACATTTGGTCCATTTTTTCTTTGTCCTTGTTCTTTTTCTAAATTACCTTATTTGACCGGTGTATTTTCTTGTTCAAATTCTCTTTCTCTAAAGAAGATGTTTATTCAGATGATGCTCAGACACCAGCTTATCTGCCTCTGCTTTCTTTGGACTGTGATCTGTCAGCACCAGCACATTCACTAGAAGTGCACCTGATTATTGGAGAACACTTGGTTTTATTGTGTAATGCTTCTCTAATTGCCCTTATCAGGACGGGGCATAGAGAATTCCCACTCCGCTTGTAACTCACAGATCTTATTATCCTTTGCTCAGTCAAATGTAATTTTGTTTTCACTGCCTTTCTCAGGTCACATAAATGAGACAGCAGGTTCTTCTTTTCATTACATTTGATGTTTTCACCTCTGCTGTTTGAGGCAGATCATATGTTAAAAACAATTAAACCATCATTAGGCTCATGGGGGAGCTGCAGAGGAGGATAAAGGTTCCTTTTTTCTTTAACCTACATGGAGCGTGGCTTGTCCTCCTCCCTGCCGTAGGTACCCGGAGCCCAGACAGCTGCCTCAAACACCTCCACCATAAAATTGCACAAACCAGTTTATTTTTATGAGCGGTGAAGAGGCAAGCCCATGAGGCTGGTTGCTGTAGAGCAGGGATCTGACGTGCAATTGCCGAGCTGGTTGGAGAGAGGCAGGCAGCTGGGATCAGGGTTCATGGCAGAGTATCTTCTGACTAACAGCATTTTCTCCCAGTTGCTGGAGGTGGCATTGATTATTCACAAACAGCACTTTAACCTTTTAAGTCGGTGCTGACAGCATGTTCCAGCATGAAGCGAGAGCGCATGGGGAGGCCCTTTGAAAGGGAAAGCAAGCTGAAGCCTAAGTGGGAGCATTAAATATCTTTTGATAGAGTTTATAACAGGTTGTTTATAAAAGGTTGTTTTCCACAGCAACTTTGAAGGGACTGGGGACATGGGGGAAGCAGGTCCCTGCAGAAGAAAAAATTTCTTTTTTTTAATTTTCAAATGTTATAAATTCAGCTTATTTAACATATGCGAAGCCACTTTAAATTTTTGTGATGATTTAAAGGAAAGTAGAAGGTTCTTTAAAACAAAAGGAAATAGTATGGGATTAATATGGAGAAAATTAATTTACATCTTCTACTCTTGTGCTTTTCTTGTGGAAGAAAAAATTGATTTATTCTTGTGCCTCTTGAGAGTCAGTTCTGTCCTACTGTATCAAACTTCATCATATGTGAGGTGAAAATTGGATTCAACAATAGTAATTGAAAACTATTATGTGAATTTGGGAAATATCTTGGAAAGTTACTTCAAAACTTTCAAATACCAGCAATTTAGGAGTCCTAATGTTTAGCACCTCTAATGTTTTAAAAGAGGAAAGGTTCACTCAGCATGAATGAATTTGAAAATATATGAAAAGTAATGTGACATCAGCATTCCAAATGTCAGCAGAGTGAAGAGAGTAAATTTCTTTCCACTTCTTCAGGAAATTGTATAGGAGACAACAAAACAGATTAAGGAATCTGTTAAGGAATCTGTTAATCTGTTAAGGTGACCCACTGCTCTGCATATTGAACATTTCAGAGGCGCATTGTGTTGTATCACAATCCAAAAAGAGGAATGAAACCTATATGGTTTTGCAGTAAATGCAGTTTGTAAAAATGTACAGCAGAGGTGGAATATATCTTTAATCCAGTGTGCTAATTTACATAGTATTTCATAAAGCACGTTTTAAAAATTGCTGACTGAAAATTTCAATCCCAAAGTAAACATGATCTAATATATCATCTCAAAAAGCTACATGGGGTTTTGTCTTTTATGACGACTATTAGGGAAAAGACCTGGACCTAATAGACAAGTGAATATAATATTGTGAAAATTTCATGCAAGAGGATAAGACCACTCGAGTATGTCAGAAAGATGGCTGTTTCAGGCTCTATACACCATATCTTGTCCCTCAAAGCCAGCATCTGTTCATGCATTTCCATCCCCAAATCCTTTCTTCCTACCACCACCCTGAGGTTCTTTGTGTTCTTCCTGACCTCCTTTCTTTCCTCGACATTGATACTCCTTCTTCTCTGCTAGGGCAGCACTCATTCTTGGAGCTGGTTCATTAGTATCTTCCTTTCTCTGGTGAGGACTCGCTGTATGATGTAGGGGTATTGTTATCCAGCAAGACATGATCAGCAAGGTCCTCAGACAGTGCTGCTTTGTGGTTAGAAGATGAGGACTTTAGGCTGACCAGGAGAAGAGTTGTGGGTCTGTTCCAGGTAAGTTAGCAACTGTACTGTAATCCTGCTTTGGAGGGCTAACTGTGATTTAAGGGACAGAGAAGGGGTGAGAAACTGCTGCCATCTTGTCTCCTTTTTTTGGTATACTGATTAATGCCCGCCAGCACCTTCCTAAATCAATTCATTTCTAGTGATCTAAGCCTGTAAAATATGTGGCTCTCAAAAGTTATGGATGAACAGAGCAATAACATCAAATTTAGCATGTAGCCTGATAGACTCGCGTAGAAACAGACTTGGATTAAATAACTTTTTTCTCAAAAAATTATTTTCTGTAAAAATAAAGTACTAAATCACTTGAAAATTTAATTAGTCTAATGTTGAGTAGCTTTTTTGCAGTCAGATGCCAGGGAGGATCAACAAGAATCATACTCTGTACCCTGTACAAGAACAACCAAGGCTGGCCCTCAGGAATCACAGACCCTGGAGTTAACAAGGAGTCTGGAGAAAGTAAGACTTTCCCTTGGTTGAGGAGCATCAGGTTAGAGATCATTTAGGCAAACCTGATACCCACAAATCCGTGGGCCCTGGGATGCACCCGTGAGTGCTGAGGGAGCTGGCAGATGTTATTGTGAAGCCACTCTCCATCATCTTTGAAAGGTCCTGGAGAACAGGAGAGGTGCCTGAGGACTGGAGGAAAGCTAATGTCACACCAGTCTTCAAAAAGGGCAAGAAGGATGACCCGGGAAACTATAGGCCAGTCAGCCTCACCTGCATCCCTGGAAAGGTGATGGAACAGCTCATCCTGGATATCATCTCTAAGCACGCAGAGGAAGAAGAAATAATTGGTAGTGGTCAGCATGGATTCACCAAGGGGAAATCATGCATGACCAATGTGATAGCCTTCTATAATGGCATGACTGGCTGGGTGAATGAGGAGACAGCAGTGGACATTGTCTACCTCGAATTCAGCAAGGCTTCTGACACTGTCTCCCATAACATCCTCATAGGTAAGCTTAGGAAGTGTGGGTTAGAGGAGTGGATATTGAGGTGGACTGAGAACCAGCTGAATGGCAGAGCTCAAAGGGTTGTGATCAACAGAGCAGAGTGCAGTTGGAGGCCTGTAGCTAGCGGTGCTCCCCAGGAGTCAGTACTGGGTCCAGTCTTGTTCAACATATTCATCAATGACCTGGAGTTTGCTGATGACACAAAACTGGGAGGAGTGGATAACACACCAGAAGGCTGTGCTGCCATAAAGCGAGACCTGGCAGGCTAGAGAGTTGGGCCAACAGGAACCTAATGAAGTTCAACAGAGGCAAGTGTAGAGTCCTGCACCTAGGGAGGAATAACCCCATGCACCAGTACAGGTTAGGGGTTGACATGCTGGAAAGCAGCTCTGCATAGAGGAACCTGGAAGTCTTGGTAGACAACAAGCTAACCATAAGCCAGGAATGTGACCCTGTGGCCAAGAAGGCCAATGTTTCTCCTGGGGTGCATCAATAAGAGCGTGGCCAGCAGGTCAAGGGAGGTCATCGACCCCCTCTACTCTGCCCTGCTGAGGCCACATCTGGGTTATTGTGTCCTGTTCTGGGGTCCCCAGTTCAAGAAAAACAAGGAACAACTGGAGAGAGTCCAGCGGAGGGCTACAAAGATGATCAAGGGATTGGAGCATCTTTCTTATGAGGAAAGGCTGAGACACCTCAATCTGTTTAGCCTGGAAAAGAGAAGACTGAGAGGGGATCTTATCTACACCTATAAATATCTTAAGGGCAGGTGTCAAGAGAATGGGGCCAGACTCTTTTCAGTGATGCCCAGCAACAGGACAAGAGGCAACGAGCAAACACTGGAACAAAGAAAATTCCATATGAACATGAGGAAAAACTTCTTTACTTTGAAGATGACAGAGCACTGGAACAGGCTGCCCAGAGAGGTCGTAAAGTCTCCTTCTCTGGAGATATTCAAAACCCTCCTGGATGCAATCCTGGGCAACTTGCTCTGGGTGAACCTGCTTTGGCAGGGGGGTTGGACTAGATGATATCTAAAGGTCCCTTCCAACCCCTACTATTCTGTGATTCTGTATATGTCTCTGTGACTGGCACTGATGGTGCTCCTCCTGAACGGTTTGTTGCAGTCTGGTACTTGGGCCTATAGAAATTCCAGTTCTAAAGTATGTTGCTAAAATGGTGCCAAGAGTTGAGAGAAGAGCCGTTGAACTAGAATATGTGTTTTATTAGTAATACTTAGGAGACATGTTCCCTTTAGAGAGAAAGTTGAAAAGCCTTATAAATAGTTTTGGAAAAGCTGCTCCAGAAGTTCCTTCAGTTTAGCAGACACACAAAAGCCACCAGTGATTACAGACTGAGGCTGGAGAATTTGGCCATCTTCTTTGTCCAAGAGGGCTTCCATTTACATAAGAAGAATGACCTTCTATACTCGGTCCAGCATCACTGCCATCCCAAAATGGAGCAATACAAGTACAGTGAAGCTTGTTTTGCGATGATGTATGGGAAAGACCCCATAATCTTACACAGGGATTCATTAACTGTACATAGACTTTTCAAATAGTCATGTCTTTGTAGCAGTCACAGTCATCTTAATTATTTGGAATTAATTATTTCAAATGAACTAGAATTGATCATTTGGGGAGGGATAAAGTGTTATGTATAACAGCATCAAACTTTTCTATAGAGGGTGTTTTTCAAAGTTGTGTTTATTATTCAGAAAAATCAAAGACATAAGATAGGATCAAAGTAGCGGTACTTCAGAATGACACAGAAGGAGGGCAGTGGAAAGAGAATCAAGTATTCTGACCTACTTGAAGGCCCCTGGGCTCTCTTTATATTTTGGTTGAATGCATCAGCAAAGCTATACCACATCTCTAAAAAACAATATATTTTGGAGTAGCTTATATCAGTGTTCATGTTGTTGAGACTGTGATTTTCTGAAATTATATATATATGTAGAGCAGTTAGAATCACAGAAACACAGAATAATTTAGGATGTCAGGAGGTCATCTCTCCAGCCTCCTGCTCAAAGCAGGGCTTTGATGTTTTATTGGGTTGCTGTTAGGTTAGATATGCATAAGGGAGGATCTTAACTCCAAAAGACAAAATTCTGGCCTCTTAATGCAGAAATCTTATCTATATTGATTTATGTCCATTGTGAATAAGTATGTATATATGAAATGGCCATGAAAATATTTTCTTTTGCACTGAGCTCTTTATTGCAAACATTATGGTTAAGTAATTACTGTCAGTATCAGCCAATATTCAGGATCCAGTAAATAAATGCATACTTATGCTGTGATGTCTTGTAAATAATACTGATGTTACCATTTGCTAACTGTGAAATTTGTGGGCTTTAGCCCTATTAAAGTTACAGTACCTGTAAGCATAGTGTTATTTTCCATATCTATTTGTAACAAAACAAAAAAAGCTGACACCGAATAAATTAGGAATTAATATGTTTCTTCTGAAAAAAATAAGCCTATGCAAATCAGACTAAAACCTGCAGAGCTAATAGAAAAACTTTGCTTTGCTGTAAGTTTGGAACTGCCCAGGCTTTTATGGAAAGGATACAATTCACCATTCATTCCACAGTTGTTCTTGAGAGTTATAAAGAAAACTGTCCTTTCTTTCTTTAATTTTCCTGTGTGATGCAAGTACAAATCATTCTTTATTCTGTTTGGGCCCTGTTGATCCTACAGAAATTAGTTTTTGCTTTCAGTCTTGGCTAGTTTTTTGACAGCTGAAGAAAAGATGATGAAATTGTTTAGGGTAAGAAGAGGACAAAATGCAAGTAAATATTTTACAATGGTTGCATTTGATAAGATTGTGCCTTCTCTGTGCTAATGCACATATAATTCCCCTTCCCAGCTATTAAAAATGCAGCTATCAATAGTCTCTTGATCTGGCCATAATATTTTTACACCCTGAATCTGTGCAATGATCCCATTGTTTTGTTGCTGACAGCAGGATCTTACAAAAGTTTTAGTGAATGTCTTATTGACAATATGAATTTTTTACAGCTATCTCAAATCCCCAGTCTTTGGGTTTTTTTCTGCACTTGGAAAACTCCACTTTATATAAGTTACTAGCCTGGCTGAACCATCTGCTCTCCTGATTTTCTGAAAAATCTATTTCTTATAGGATGTTACAGAAGGAAAACTAGCCACAAAGAGGAGCAAATAAGAGACTCAATCCTTACTTTGCTTTTACCACTTCTTTTTGCAAAGTGGAAGCTCTTTGGAAAAAGATTTGGGTTTGTAATTTGTCACATTTTAAGAACCGTTCAGATTTTAATACAAAACCCAAGTAATTACAGGATTCAAACTGGACGAAGTTACTTCAGTGTTATTTGATTTAAAATATGGGTTTGTGTTAAATAGTTTCCTTCTCAGAACAGAATATGGAGGTTCAGACAACTCCATCCATCTATTACAGGAGCAGGAGATCTTATTTCCCACTTAGGAACCAATCCCAGTGCCTGAATCACGGAAATTCAACCTCTTGCCATCAAGTCAGGCATCTGACACTTTGACTTTTACGAGCAAGCAATATCAAGGCTGGAAACACTCCATATCATTTTTGTGGATTATTTTATTTTGGTTTTGGTTTTGGTTTGTTGTTTTGTTTTTTTTTAATGAACATCTTCATTGGCCACTGGTGAGGCCACAACTGGAATACTGTGTCCAGTTTTGGGATCCCTAGTTCAAGACAGACAGTCTCTCTACTGGAGAGAGTCCAGCATAAGCCAACTAAGATGACTGAGGGATTGGAGCATCTCCCTTATGAGGAAAGGCTGAGAGAGCTGGGATTTTTTAGACTGGAGAAAAGAAGGCTGAGGGGAGACCTTATTATTGCATACAAGTATCTAAAGGGTGGGTTGAAGGGGGATGGAGCCAGACTCTTTTAAGTGGTTCCCAGTGACAGGACGAGGGGCAATGGGTGCAAGTTGGAACATAGGAAGTTCTGTTCAAATGCAAGAAAAAAGTTCTTTATGGTTAGGGTGACAGAGCACTGGCACAGGCTGCCCAGGGAGGTTGTGGAGTCCTCTTCTCTGGAGATTTTCAAGACCCGCCTGGATGCAGTCCTGAGTAATGTGCTCTGGGCAATCCTGCTTTAGCAGGGGAGTTGGACTAGATGATCTCTAGAGCTCCCTTCCAACTCTGAAAATTCCATGATTCCATGATTTTTTAGTCATGACATCAAACACTGCAACCAGTAATCACATTGTTTGATCCCTGTCCTCTTT
>NW_009648955.1:260221-363483 GCF_000708025.1 Charadrius vociferus
AACACCAAGATACCAATAATGTGTAGACAAGGTACCAAGAAAACTGCCTGATCTAGTTTTCCTAGAATAAGAGTCACTGCTGCTTAACCAGTTGGCTGCATTTAAGATTAATGAAATTTCGAGGGAGTTGACCCTTGAAGATACTCCTGACCATATTTCTTTCATCAGGCCATTTACAAAAACCAGAGTACCAGTATGATTCAATACTGCAACAAAAGAACTGGAACATGAACTACATAAGACTGTTTTCAGCTGTAGAAATTACTGCTTTTTCTTTTATTGGCAATCTTCCCAGCTCAATAATGATTAGTGAATTAGTGTGTAGCAAACATTTGTGATACATAAACTTTCTCCAGCTGTTGCCAAATCGAAAATGAATGCAATCACCAAGAGGCTTGCAACTCTTTAATCAGTTTCACCAGAATGATTAACTTGATTTCTGCATCCACAATCTTGACAGTCCAATATGAAACAGGGAAAGTCACTGAATATTTGGACAGCTGACCACTAAAGTCTCACCCTACAGATAGAGTTGCCAAATCAGTGCAATGGTTGTATAGGTGCTACTATAGCACTTGTTGCACCTCATACTTCATAGCTGCTGGGGATTGAGAGGAGTGAGAAGCACCAGGAGGTCAATCTCACAGCTTTCTTTTTGCCCCTTTTTGACTTCCTTAGTTTTGAAAACTTCCCACAAATGTCACATAGGTCTCAGTATACTCCTTTCCCTGTCAGGTCAGTAGGCTCTTGCATCCTTTGCTCCCTTTTCTGTTTTAGCTGTGTCCAAGGATCCTTCCACAGGAGGCGTTTTTTGTCCTACCTAATGCCTGTTTGTACCACTGCAAAAAAAAATCTGCCTTCAGAGAATCTGCAGGCATAGACTGTCCTCCTTCTGTCCACTTGACATTATAAACATAGAAAAGTCTGGATTTGGAACCTTTTTTTTCAACCGAGTGTTTACGCAGTCTGTGTCCCAGTTCCCCTTTTCAATTTGCCTGATTTATAAATGTTTCCTCTAATTTTGAAACTTATCAGATGGGACATCGCAACAGACCATTAATACTGTTTGGTTCCAGTTTCTTGACCAACTGAATAATGGTGTATTTTCTTCTGATGTTGTGCAATATAATTCTGCAGAGTGAAACACAAAAGCAAACTTGAAGGGGAAGCCACTTTATTTCGTGAGTAGGTCTGGGTGGAGAAATGATAACAATGCACTATAATTATCATTCAGATTTTAGGCAGGTACCAAAAGCAGAATTCTGGTGCTACAGCCTTTTTGCTCCAAGCTGTACAACCGAGAGTGAGATCTTGCATCTCTTACTAATTCAGCATTCTTGTGAGCAGGTGTGATGCTTTTGCCAAAACCCATGTTTGCTTAAATATGCAGTAGGTATCATTTTGCTTGCTGGCCATGGAGAGGAACAAAAGCTGACATATTTCTCCTAATAAAGTTTTGTAGCATTTTGTTTCTATATCTTTCTTTATGTGAAATTAAGGGCAAAATGTTTTATTGACGAGAATACAGCCCAGTGTAGGAGTTATGTATTTGATGTACATCCATATTGGATGTTATGCATTTCTATATGGCATATAACAAAATGCAATGCAATCTGCATATAAAAGTATTCTATTAAGCCTTGAGACACGTGGAGGGAGATTAAATTACCTTGGTATATATAGGCATTGTGTTTCTGGCCGAGTGACAATGAAAAGACATGTATTTTATACAGTGATTCATAAGACCTATGTAAGTATTATTTTTTTGATAAAAAAACACAGTCCCTACTGTGTCTTTTTTCTTTTGGACTCATGTAAAGAATTTTATGCAATGTAAGGTGCACTGATATAACTCATTGCCAAGTACCCTCTTGTTTTCTACTCTTGTTTATTTTGTTGTTGTTGTCATTGTTGAGAATTTTCATTAAATGGGAAAAATGCATCTACCAGTAGTATCAATAATGTGTTGTGGATCAAGGACATTTTATTCAGTACTACAAACTATGACATTCACAGTTTCTTTGTTCCTCACCATCTGATTTTAAAAATGAAAGTCATTGGTCTTTTTTACTAGGTTATTTTTATTTTTCACATTTTTCAAGCTTCAAGAAACTTATTTTTTATTAAATAAAAGCAGAGGTTCTTGAGGAATCATGTGACTTCAGAGCATGGACTTCACATGAAATATTTACTTTTTTGAAGATACACTGTAAATTTATGAGAGCCAGAAACATTTATTTTCGCTGTAAGAGCCTTCCTGCTATAGAAAAGGACAGAAAGTTGACTAAAAATTGAAATTTCTGAGTTTACATTCAGATTCTTGCGTAAACAGATAATCATAGTATCTGGTAAGGAGACAGGTGATATAAAAGTAACTGTGATTGAGAACCCTCATAATGTTTTGTTATCTTCAAAGCAATTCTTAAAATATCACCTAGGAATCATCAGTTTGCTGTATGACTGTACAAAGAAATCAAGGCACTTGCTGACCCCTGACATAATTCACTGGGCATCCTGATTGAATAAGGGGTAACTTGGCAGAAAAATGGATTTACTGAACAAGGCAGAGGTCTAATTTAGTCCAGAACCCAGAGACAGTCTTTTGATTTTTAGCAGTCTGAAGCCCAAGCAGTTCCTGAACTTCATACACCATGTGGCATTCTTATCTTTAAGACATTTTTCTTCCACAAATTCTTCAAAGGCTCTTTGAACCCACGTTAACTAGCAACATCTCCACCACACATAACTGTACACTATCAACGAGTATCAGAAAGATGTCCTCTTTTTGCTTTTGAACTTGCCAAATATTAATTATATTTCATAGACTTTAGTTCTGTTTGTGAAGTTAATAACTAACTGTTCCTTATTGCCTGCCTCTGTGTCAGTCATGACCGTTTTGTCCTCCTTCATTGTCTCTCTTTTCATGCTGAAGAGCCATTGTTGAGTATTTCACTGTTTCTCTCTATATTATCCTTGTTGCCCTTCTTGGTACCATTTATAATTGTACTCTACACATTCTGTGATGCATAGACCAGGACTGCACAGAGTATTCAAGATGTTTTGGACTTTGTACAGTTTTAAGATGTGTTTTTTTTCTCCTTTCTTCCCAACTTCTACCTCTTGTCTGCACTGCTTAGTGCTGATGAGCACTGAGTTGACATTTTCATCAAACTACTTCAGCCCCAAGAGTCCATTCTCGAGCAGTAACAGTTAGTGCAAAGCATGTCTTTATGTATGCAAAATCAAGATTGTTTCTTCTCCATGCAAATTATTTACCTATACAGACTACAGTACTAGCACAGAAATAGAGTTGTTTCACTTCCCAATTTATTTTTATTAAAGAATATCTCAAGCTTTTTTTTGAGGTTCCCATTTATCCTGTTGTATTCCCCTATTTTCTCTTTGCCAATAGGTTGTTTAGGGAGGAAAAGAAGTGTTGCAGGTGACAGGTAGAGTGGCACTGTCCTCAGCTGCAGTACTGCCTATAACAGAACTACCAAAATCCTACAGATGTGTCCAACACAGAGATGCCATAACATAAT
Source organism: Charadrius vociferus (assembly GCF_000708025.1). Lineage (NCBI taxonomy): Eukaryota > Metazoa > Chordata > Aves > Charadriiformes > Charadriidae > Charadrius > Charadrius vociferus. The sequence goes on from NW_009648955.1 coordinate 263,764, forward strand.
GCACTCCAGCAAACTGCTAAATGCTCTTCTAAGAAGCGTGGAAAAACTGATGTCATTGCCATCCACCAGAATGAACTCTTACAAGGAGCTCATAAAGCATACAAAACAGGGAATTAGCAGGTTTTTATGAATCAATCACTTCTCCTCCTGATCCTCAAGGGAGAGCTAGAAAAAAACTCCAAAAAAAACAAGCATAGGAAAGCTTCAATTATATAAGATACTAAAAATCCTGGACTGGAGAGGAATATTAGTCGTAAGGCACATTGTAATCATCTTTTCTGGTCTTGACAGCCCTTCCATTTACCACTGGTGATAAATAACCCATCTCACTCTCTTATCTATAGGAGATAATCTCTTTCTCACATTTCCCTGCTATTATTCTCCCACCAGTCCAGCCCTCTGTGTTTCACAGTTACCTTTTCCCTTTGGTGGTTGTACTAACATTGTCTAGTTAAATTCAAAGCAGTTTTTCTCAGATTATATTTGGCTTTGAAGTGAGCGATTGCTTCAGAAGGCACTGACCTCCAAAGTGCCCCATCTCGATGCTCCTGTTAAGGTTCAAAGTAAGAAGCACTAATCACTAAAAACACAAAGATCGTTAAGCAAATCAGTTACTTTTATTAACTCATTGCACTATATAGTTTCAAGGGGGAGCTTATTCCTCATGTATGTTTATGAAAAGTAATGGTAAAAGAAACATCTGTCCATGTTGTTGATTTCTTTGTGTTTTAATATAATGTAGTTCATTCTTCTTCTTTCTGAATGATTCCTCTTAACTATGGCTGAGTTTTCCTTGCTTAAAGGTTCCTTTATTTCTATATGAAGGGAACCTGGCTGCATGGATGTTCCCTGCAGAATATGCGGTGGAGAGAAAGGTTCCTTTTCTTGAGGGATGATTATTTCTTTTTCTTCCTTCGCTTGACATATTTACATCTTAATGAAAAACAGTGTTCAAAACAAATTAACCTTATCACCAGCACACCTCTCCCTGCTTCTATTACTATAGACTAATTTTAGCATACACTATTAGAAGATATGCACAGAGTACTTGTGCTCCTTAGGATCAGTGCCAGGAGGCAGGAAATGTGCCTCTGAGACATGTTTAATTTCACAGAATTTTCAATTTTGCCAGCTATGACGCCCTTTTGTTTACATAATTTCACAAAGAAATCCAGCTTGGAGTGACATTCTCTGGCTGGGAATATTGAAATGTTTCCTGCGTGGACTGACATTTTGAAACAGAGGAATGGCTCAGAACTACCAGAAGAAATCAGACAACATTGCAGGCTCAGGGAGGGACTTTCCAATACAACCTGGTGATAAAAGAAATTTTATTTTTAGCCCACACATCAAACTTCAGGTCACTGTTAGTGATCTATGACAAAAATAGCCTTCTGCTGCATTTTAGTGTTAAGGTTGACAGTGGCAAAACAAAACCAAGCATTGCCAGGAACATAGCAGAAGGGATGGAAAATAAAATTGCGCACTTGAAAAAATATTCATCTTTAAGCAAGAAAATTGGGATGTTGAAAACATGGACAAATAAAGACAGAAGTTTAAGAGGTTATGTTGTAAGTTATTTGGTGTTCCTAAGAGATTCTGCGAGATTACTGCCAAAAAAAAAATTAGAAAATGCAGCTCCACAACATACCCTTTTAGGGATTTTTTTCTTCCTAGGCATTAAGCTAAAGTAAATCCCTGTGAGGCAAATATCTCAGAGAGGTTAGGGCCAAATTAAGGTACAGATTCACAGAGTGGACAAGTTTGGTTGAAAGGAACCTTCCCACTTTGAGGCAGAAATTGGGAAAGACTGAACAGTATAAATAGTCACTCTTCAAGTAAGAAGATGGTGAGTAAACGGGGTCCCGTGAAATATCTGAGCAAGAATGGGTATTGTCAAATGTTTGTTAAGTTATGTGAAAGAAATAGAGGAGCACAGAGTTGGCAATGTTGCTAGAAGAAACCGTGTTATGGTAATTGAAATATCTGGAAACACTGGAGGCATCACAAGTATGTAGAAGCCTGGTAAATCAGGCCAGGTTAGCACTTCAGAACAAAACTTTGCTAGCCTGACATTCATTACCAAAAATAAATTTTCAACTGTTATCAATCATTATCATTAGTTATTCACAGCAGTCAGTCCTCAAAAGTCATATCCTAAATTAGTTGTGAGTTTACAACACCAAGGAGCTATGTCTTACAGTTAGCCTTGATGACTTAGTGTTCTTAGTTGGTCCTTGGTGGTCTCAGTTAGTAAGACATGTCACTGTGGCAGGGGTCTCCAAGTGCCGTCTTGAATCACACATATACTGTCGCAATTTTTTTCTCTGCACACCAGCAAATGTTTGACTTAGGAATGCAGAATAACTATCTTGTTGCTAGTTATTCACTGTCGTAAAGAAACAATGGTGGTTAGAGGAAGATGAAAGCTTTTTTGATCTATTAGCTGGATGATTTAAAAGAGGGAACATTTAAGAAAGGAGTTTCTCCTTGAGATACCACAAACTACAGTTAACCTTAGATTTGTGAATTAGAAGAAGATCTTAATGTTGTTAGATCTCCTGTTCCGCAAATGTTGTAGGTATAAATGTAAAACAAGGTACATCCAGAATGCGCCGCAATGCAATCACTGACATCCTTTCTATCAGGCCAGTAGCTTGGAAATCCCAGGACAACTTCCATTGACTTACCAAGGGCTGAAGAGAATGGAGTAATAGTACCAGGGTCAGTTTTTCTGTCAGAGAAAAGGACAGATGAAGCACGATACAGTTTTCTTATTTTCAAAGACTTATTCTTGTGGTGGTAAAGCTAAATGCTTCAGTGGCTTTAACTTGGAAAGTATAAATCATGCATACATTGATTGCAAATAGTTGATATAGCAGGTTTTACACATTTGATTTGGCTGACCCACATCAAGGTATCTGAAAGAGTGCTCACTGCATATGCCTATAATTTCCTTTGATCTCCCTTTCTGGAGAATATTACAGGTTTTGGAGCCCCTCATCTGACATTAGCTTTGACTTCTACTCCTTCACAAGTGTCTTTTTTTTGAAACAAGTGTATTGCAGGGAAAATGGATATTTGTCAGTCTTTGTATTTATTTGCTCCTTTTAGCTGCTTTTTTTCTCTTTTCTGTAGGATGAAACATCTTAGTGCATTAAAATAACGTCATTTATGCTTCTGCAACATCTTGGAATACCTAGTGGGAAGGTTTCAAGCCCTTGCTCATGCTGGATAGTGCTAAAAGAAAATGGCTCTAGTTGAAAACTGATGTCTAGAGAAAGGGTATTTTGAAAACTCACAGAAGTGAGTTTTGGACATAATTTGGACATATTTTGGACAATATTTGGACATATTTATTTTGGGCATTAATAGATTGGGTTTTTAGAGGGATTGAGTTTATCTGATTGTAGGATTTATGATGTGAAAATGTTTGTTCTCTTGAAGTTTTTTGCCTGTTGACTTTATTAGGTTCCTCTTAGCACATGTATCATAAGAAATAGAGAAGTGTTCTTCATTTAAAAGCTCTTTTGCAAATTGAAGTACCCTAATCCATTCTGTGGACATTTCTGGTGAGCCTTCCTACTTATCTTTACAGTTGCACTATGTGCCTTCTTTCAGATGTTTTTATTGTTCACAAGGTTTTCATGCGGTGTCTGCACCAGAGAGGTACAGTGAGGACAATGAAGATTTCTGCTTTATTCGCCATTCCTTGTCTAATAATTCCTAACTTTCTTTTTACATTTTTGATCCTCACTTAGCTGACATTTTCATTTCTACAAAAACTCCTAGATCTTCCTCCAAAATCATAAAAGATATTTTGCAGCCAATTATTATGTATATTTATTTAGGGCTTTTTTTCACCACTTGTTTCATCTTTTGCATTTTTAGCAGTGAATTCATCTGTCATTTTAGTGCCAGTCAGCCAGAATTATAAGATCATCAAGCAAATCTTATAAACAGTTTGATTTTTTATTATCCTGATTTATTATCTTTTATCAGTAAACTATATCATGACACTATTTCATCCCCTTTCTTCCCGGTTGTTAAGGAGTATGATTAACAGTGTAGGCTGCAGAATGAATCTTTTGGTCATCCTGTTGATAACTGCTCACAATGGTGACAATTTGATATACATATATGTCTACCCTGTGTTGTCTGTCTTCCCACTGGTGGGAGAACCTTTGAGAGACTCTACCTTTGCCATACCCATGTAGCTTCTTGTAGAGAATCTGGGGAATGACTTTGTTGGAAATCAAAGTTATATGCACTTATATGTTCCCTGAATAACCTTATTTACACTTTTATAGACTTCTTCAAAAAACTTTAACAGATTTGTGAGCATGACTCCCTGCTCCAAACATTTCGTTGTCTCCAGTAACATATACCATATTTACCCATGTACACATATTCAATTATTTTTTAGTTATCCTGTTTTTTTTTCCTGTTTCAAAGCTCAAAATATCCTGTCATTCACAGGGTACCTCCAAGAGTTCACTTTAAGTCTTATGTCATGTTTGTCACCTTCCATCCTTTGGCACTGGTTACGTATCACAGTGTTTCAGCAATGTCATGCTTGAATTCTTTCAGAACAGTTTTGTCCAAACAATTTGGCTTTTCTACAAGATTTCTTCTCATACTTCAGCTTGAGACTATTCCTCAGGCTCACAAAAGAAATACCTCCCAAAATTTCTGTGCAGCAAATGTCAGTGCATTACTTTTGTTTTTCTACAGTTTTCTCTCCCTCCCGCCCTGTCTCCCTCCCTCCTTCCCTCCCTCTCTCTCCCTCCCTTCCTTCCTTCCTTCCTTCATGCTTTCAGTATTTATTAGCTCAACTCCTATGTCTTTAGGTAGTTGGGCCCCTGTTTTGAGTTTGGGGTTTTTTTTGGTAGCAGTAAGTGCAAAATCACAAGAAGGCACAGCAATCATTTCACATGTAACTTCACAAAATTGATGCTCCCTTGTGTTTCTTCCATTACTGGCATTAATCAGCTTCCATACCTTTTAACTTACCATTAAACAAATGTCTCCGAGATGAGAACCTTGAAATATTCTGCAGTTGGTTGCAATACTTTTGGATTCTTGTTGATTTCTTAATCATACTAACAATGTGACTGCCAGGAATTTAATTTTAGTAAGCAGCTGCGGGTTCTAACAACATAGCTGTTAAGAATGGTAATTGCGAGAAACTGGGAGGGGGGGGAGGGGGAATGACACCCATTTTCCATCTATTTAAATATAAAACAAAACTTATGTTGAAATGCATCTGGTGACTCCAAAACACATTTAATGTATTGGTCAGTCATTGAAACTTTTAAGACTGTGTAAATCATTAAAACAAAAAAGATACGGGAAACTGAACTCTGTCAACTCCTCTGTCTTTTCAGGTTTTAATACCTTGTGTCAAATTACATTCTCTCTTCAAAGAACAGCCCTTGGTGGCATGAGCTGTTCTGTTTTTGTGGCGTTCAGATGAAAGGCACCATCCACGTGACGGCACTTACAAATGTAAACCATGTATTTCAAATCCACATGGCATTTCCAGTACTTAGGAACATGGTGTCTCGATATTCGTTTTTCTTCTCAGCCCAACAACAACAGAGAAAAATTTGAATTCTCCCGTAAGGGAGAATGTGTGACGTTCCCTTCAGCAGCAAAGAAAGAGTTAGCAACAAATCTGAAGCAAACCATGGGCTATTTTTTATCTTCTTTTCATCAAGATTGGCTGCTGATGGATTGTAAAGCTCTCAGCACACATTTGACTTGAGATTCACTCTGGCAAAGATAAGTTAGTAATTTCTTTTAAAAAATGTTGTCTTCATGATATATTTTAGTTTCAACAACTGCATTTTCTCCTCCTAATCTTGCATAACCAAACCTCCTCCAAAGTCACGCAGTCATTGCTTGAGTCCTGTAAACCAGTAATTTTGTGCTTTGTGTTGATATGTTTAAAAGTAATGGTGGTGTTTAATACTTGATTCACAGGGCTTGATTAGTATTTCCCAACTTACATCAAACCTCCTTTGTCTATTTTATATTCAGAATTGACTACATTACTGAATCAAGCCTTATCTGTAGGCGTTAGCTATTCCAATGGAAACATTATACTCTGAGAGAAGCCCATTAAAACGAGCATTGTGTTATATGTTCCAGGTGGCACCAAATTGGCAAAAGAAAGGATGGCAAGATATATCAAGAAGGCAGGAAGATGAAATTATATTAAATTAGTTGATAAGAGGCCTTTATGCTTTTTCTAAAATGTTTTTTCTGGTATTGTAACCAATTTTAAACTTTCTGTTCGATATGTAAATAGAACTACAATTACACCTTAACAAATTGTCTCCACTGACTTTCTTTTTTGATTGAAAACCTGATTTTTTTACTATGTGGTATTTTTCACTGATGATATCTACAGTTGATTTTCTGTTGAAAATAATTTTTCATTTCTCAGATATAAAGACGTGGGGTCTTCAAATCAAATTGATGTGTACACCTCACTTTACCACATTTCTGAGCTGCTCAAGTTGTCTTCTTTCTGTAAACTTGCCTGGACTAGTGAGGTGCAATCGATAGGGCAAGTAACAGCGTGCCAGTGAGAACGTAGTCCACTCTGAGAGACCAGTTTAAGGAAACTAGAGAGAATGAGTTGTTTGAACATTCTTTGAGCACCGCAGTGGGAAAAACTGATGCAACTTGACTTTAATCTGCCTTGAAACAAAGTATTTATTTTGTTTGACCATCAGAAATACTTAGATCTGTTTTGGACCAACCTTGAAGCAACCTTGAACTTAGATTCTTCGAAGTTTGGTTTTGTTCAGATGTTTTTCTCTTACAAGTGTTTCAATGAGAAATGAAAAATCTCCATATGCTCTGTGGTGGTTTTGGCACTGTCTTTGCTGATTCTTTTTTGCTACACCTGCCATCACTTGACACTACGGTTAACAAAATGCCTTATAGAGAGGCAGTGAACATGTAGGAAGAGGGAAGAATGAAGTCTAAGCACAGATCCACTACTGTTTAATTTATAACCTTCAAGCATTTTGAGGAGGATCATGAACATCAGGGGAAGTCCCCAAAACCTGAAGAAAGGCGAAATGTAGCACCTGCCTTCAAAAGAGGCCAATAGGTCAATCCAGGGAACTATAGGTTGGTCAACTTCACTTTTGTTCTTGGGAAATTCTTGGATTGAGTTTTCTTGGGGCACATTTGTGGGCACATGTAGGAGAAAAAGTTGACTGGGAACAGACAGAATTAATTTACTGAGAGTAAATCATACTTGACAAACCTGATTGCCTTCTAGGTATGATAAAATGACCAGAGAAAGATAGATGAGGGGAAGGCAGTAGATGTAATTTTCCTCAACATTAGCAAGGCTTTTAACACTGTCTCCCAGCTTTGGTTTGTATCCAAGTTAGAACATTACAGTCTGGATGGATGGACAACTAGATAGGCTGGATGTCTGGGCTCACAGAGTGGTGGACCACATGATACTTGGAGGCTGATCACAGGTGTACTACCATGAGGGGATATCCTGGGGCATGGCCTTTTTTATTTCTTTATCAATGACATGGAGGAGGTGATGGACTGCACTCTCATCAAATTTGCAGATGACTAAAGGCCCCACTCAATATGTTTGAGGACAGGGCTGCAATTCAGAGGAGCCTAGACAACCTGGAGGAACGGGCCAACAGCACCTTTAAAAGATTCAGCAAGGACAAATGCCAAGTCCTGCCCCTGGAAACGAATAGCCCCTTGCAGTGACAAGCTGGGAGTGCCTGGCTGGAAAGCAGCTCTGCAGAAAAGGCCCTGAAGGCACTGGTGGGCAGCAAGCTGAGTGTGAGCCAACAGTGCCCCTGCCAGCAACAAGGGCCAATAACATCCTGGGCTATACCAACAGGAGCATGGCCTGTTGATGGATGAAAGGGAATACCACTCTTTGCTCGCACTTATTATGCCTAGACTACTGCAGGCTTCTTTGGGGACCCCCAATACAGGAAAAAGTCAATAAATTGGAGCAAGTTTAGTGGAGACTGATGAGATTGTCATGGCTGGATCTCTTGCCCTTTGAGGAGAGCCTGAGGAAGCTGGGCTTGGTCAACCTGGGGTAGACATGATTTTGGGGGTATCTAACAGCACTTTCCAGTGCCTGCAAGAAAAACATCAAGGGGACAGAGCCACGCTTTTCACAGCGATGCATGATAGGAGGATTAAAGACTACATGCATAAGTTGAAAGGAGAGAGGTTCAGACTGAATATAAGAGATATCTTTTCACCATGAGGCCAGCCAAGCAGTGAAGAAGGTTGCCCAGATAGGTTGTGCAGTCTCTATTGTCAGAGATTTACAACATCCAAGAGCATTAAGCCTGGTCTGAGCACAGAACTGGTTTTGCTGTGAGCAGGACATTGGAATAGATGACCTCCAAAGATCCCTTTCAACCTGAATTATCCTGTGATTATATATTTACATGAAAAAGCAACATATGGCAAATGCTTTCTGGCAAAGTCTTTGTTTCAGAGATGAATGTCTTGAAAGTCAAAAGACAGATGTGGCTAGTCAACTCCGTTTGCAACTAAAAGAACCTCTTGCCTGAGGATTTCCAGAAGAATGGAAATTATTATTAGTTGGGTGATGGCTATGTCACCTCTTTGTCAGTGTCAAAATACACAGATTCCTGTTCTGTTGACTCCCTATGGAAGTTCTCTGTGCAAAGGATATTTATGATTGGCTGAATGAACAAGGTAGGGAAATTTTAGGCTATGGTTTTGTCATCTTCCTGGTCTGCAAAATATATATTCAAATCTTCACATGGTCAAAAGCATTATGAGCATACCTCATACTTCTGAGAGCTGAGGGGATGGGGAGTACTGTAAGTAAACCACAGGCAGGTCTTCAGAGGTTCCTGGATTGTGTGGGTTGGGAGTGGATGAAGCTGTATCCCCAATGACTGACATCACCAGACCGTAATGGCTCATCATTTCTCACAGAGGAGGGTTTAGATTGTACAGCGGTTACATCCCATCCTGGGCCTCCTTCTGCTCATGAGAGGCACAGGAGGCCCTCTTGAACTGTTTGAGAGTTACTGTTTTGGCACTGCTGTCTTTGGCAATAGGAATTTTATTATCTGAGTTATATATGAAGTCAAACTCTGTGAAGAGGTTTTGTATGAGGAAGTACTGATTCTGTTCAGAGAAGGGCAGGAACCTTATCTGCTTGTTGGATTTTTGTTTTGGTTTTTTTTTTCAAAGAGGCTGGTTTTGTATGCTGTAGATTAAAAGGTGCTGCAAAAGAATATGCCATTCTCTTTTCACTGAGTTCTGAAACTGTTTTTTTAATCCTAGTAGTCATCACTTCCTTACTGTGTCTTCCTCCCTTTTCTTTCCTCTCAAACAGAAAAAAAATTAAATATCCCCAACCCATATGCGAAATGCTGAACAAATAATAAAACTGTTAAGTCTGTAAGTCACTTCCCCATCATCTGCCAGTTTCCTATTTCCATTTACTTTTACATTAATAGAAACCCCTTGCTGGAATTTAATTTCAAGGAAGAAAACAGGACTCAGTATTTGAAAGTGCTCTTAACTTCATACAATGCCAGAGGAGAGTTCGTGCTTTCCAGAGAGCTTGTGCTGGAGAAAGGAGCCAGACATGTTGAATACAATATGCTAGTTGCTGTGCTATCACATTTATGTGTCTCCATTCCTTTTGATATTTATTGTAGGGGAAATATCAATACCTCAATTTAAAAACACTTCTACTTACTTTATGCATTTGAAAATCATGGAAAATGAGTGTCTGTAAGACAATTTCTAAATTACTGCCTCTTTTTTACAGACTAAGGAAATTGTCTTCAAAGCTGTCAGAAGGAAGGCCAAGGCTGGTTTTTATGGTGCCATGGTATCGTTTGAGTTCTGGGCTTTGGAGAGGTGCCTGCCCAGTCTCGGGTGAACCTCTTGTCCATGTTACAGTTGGGGAAGAGGAGGAACGCTGTTGCAAACTCCACTTGCACAGCTGGAAATAGAGAGGACTGGGACTATACACCTAGGGAAAGGAGTGCTCTGCATATCAGAAGTGGAAGTAGTGTTTGGATGCAGAAGATTGCTTTCTTTTTAAATGGATATGAAGGCACTAAAGCCTTGTTTGATATTTGTTTTGGAAATATAGACAAGTGATAAGGCATCACCCTTCAAAATAGTTTGTTTCAAAAAGAGATTTGTAAGGTTTGGTTCTTATAGCAGGTATTTTGATGATTTATAAATTCCCTGTGATCTTAATGGTGCCATAAATACAGAAGCGATAAAATATGCAAATAAATGACTCTTGAACCAATTGAATAAAGTACCTCACATGTAAAAAGAATTTATGACCCAGTTGAGCTGTAAGTGAATATGTAAATTAAATGGCTCGGGTTATGAAAAGGCATGTGTAAGAAGCGATTACTTCTTGCTTGCAGAAAGCTGACACCTTTAACATCTCTCGGCCATTGTAATTTTTCAAGCCAATATTATGAGGATAAAAAGGATAGCAAACTGCTAGCAAGTTTTTGCTTTGTTAGAGCTCTTTTTTGGATCACTTAATAAGCAATGCTAATATTCCTGCTTGACTTCCATTCAAAAAAGGATTTTTCAGTAACAGATTTAGTATGACAGGTGAGGAAGGAACCTAGCAGAAATGATAAATGCAAACTGCATTCAACATGAACTCAATTTAATATGACAGTCAATGGTGTAAGGGCTTCCCACAATGCACGTGGATCATAAATCTTATGTTGTCAATGCCCAGCTTACACCCTCTCTCATGACACAAGAAGACCTGAGAAGAAATACTATAGACTATAGTCTAAAAGAGCTTCTCTCAAGAGGAGAAGAGTAGCAAAGGTAATGTCCCTTTGTGGAGTTCAGGGTTGGGGTAGTGTTCCTTCTAAGGTGAGGCAAGTCCCCACAGTTCAAGGTGGAAGAGCTACTCTGTGCTACCATGTACCAAGTGCTTAATTTAATATTTGTCTTGTTTATTTTCTTGTATCTCTCTTTTCTTACCTAGAACAGTGAATCTTCTGAAATCAATCAACAGATACCAAACTAAGCTACCAAGAAAATAACCTGCAAATTTAGTCAGTGTTCTTTATGAAAAAGAGCTGAAATGTGAATTTTTAGAAGCAGTTATAAGCAGATTCATAAAAATTCTGAACTTTCTTCATGTACTCTGATCATGCCTTTTGTATTTTTGCAAGCTTTGAACAATGTGTATAAAAATAATCTCCTATCTTGCTGTGATGGGTCCTCAATAGTATACCCAATCTCTGCACACAACCTTCCTCCCTCAGCCCTCCCTACCACGTGAGGTTCCTTTGCACCTCTGACTAACTCAGCTTTTCCTGCAAGCAGGGTTGGCTGAAGAGTCCCATACACCTACTCTCACACTCCCATCCATACTTAGACCTGGCAGGAAATGTGAAGTTCTCCAAGAACCATAAGGAGATGCTGAAATTTGCCTGAGAATGAGATTGCTGCCTTATGGCTTCAGTCAGAACATTTTTTGAGGGGGTGTGGATTGCTAGGGGGGATTGAGCAACGCCAATACTAGACATAGACATGAAATGAGAGGTAAAAGTCATGCTGTACTAATCAGCAATCCATTCAGCTTCATGAAACGTCAAGAAGCTAAGCAGAGCATATTGCCTGAGAGAGCCAGGAAGAGATAGTTAATAAAACAGTTTCCACAGCTGCAAGTGTCTGTGTCTAATTCAGACTGTGAGGCCATAGATTCCTTTTTTAAAATACTTACTGTTTATTTCCTCAATGGCCCTGGCAATCCCAGAGGCCTCTTAAAATTAAAGCACTGGAAGAGAAACTAGTTCACTCACTGAATAGACCCTGTTCATGCTGGACTGTAACTTAGCTCCCCAGAAAAGAAAACACCATTCTTCCCAGAGTGCTCGGGTCCTTGCTCAGCGTGGACAAGAACAGCAGCACACTGAACTAGGTGGTGAGGGCCAGCTGTGATTGCATTTAGCATAAAGCAGACTTTACATCTGGAGCATATGAACTCTTCCTGTGCAAAATGTGTTTTGCTGCAAAGCAGAAAGGAATAAATGCATTTAAACAGGGAGCAAGCAAAAGCATGGAGAGAAAATTTAGATTTATTTCACTTACAGTACAGCAAAACTTCACTGTTTAGTATAAATGAGGTTGTACTGTATGTCTTAGCCAACCGCCTTTAGCAGAAAGGACCTATGAAGAACTCTAATCTCATACATATATCTTAATTCCTTTAAATCAGGCAATGGCTCTGTGCTTGAAAAAAAGATGTGTGCAGCTTATTCCTGAGTTATCAATAATAGTAATCGTTTTAACAGATGGGAACATTTAGTGAGTCCTGAAATAATTACAGGATAAAACCTTCATATTTCTGTATGAGTGTTTGGTTAATAATAAGACTCTGATCAAAAAAAAAAAAAAAAACAAAATCAGAAGAACTTTGTTCCATTGTGAGTTTAAACCATAAAAAGAAAAAGAATAAATTTAATGACATTTCAAACCCTAAAACCTGTATTTTTGGTCACTGGAGGGAAACATAACCATGTTTGTTATTTAAATATTTATTTGGATGTCTAGCTCCTGTGCCTAGATAGAGGCGTGACATGATGTTCACAGCATATCTAAAAATATGTAAATCCATAAATAGAGATTTGGCTATTTAGCTTTAGATGCACATGTTTTAGAACTTCAGTGATATTGTGTAGCAAAAATATTTGAGAACAGAGATTAGGATGTTTATGTTCTCACCTTCAATCTCCTACTTCACACTTGGGGGTTGCAGTAACTGCAAACTGCCTCCCTTGCGGATATGAGAAGTTAATCCATAGTCCTTTTGGCTATTCATACATATATTAGATATACTTTATAAAACTCTTATTAAAAATGTCTGAGGACGACTCCAAGTGAGGAAGGCATTACACACGCATAGTTCTCTGAGTTTGTAAACATTTTATATTCATGGAGACTCAGTTCCCTAAGACACATTACCCAGTAAAGACCATCAAATTCTTAGTAAGCTAAACTAAATTGGGGCCAAAATCTGACATTGACACTTAGGTCACACTTCCACTGATTTCAAGAGGCAATGAGGCTATTGGAGCTTAACTTCTAAATATGCCTTTCCTTTTATCCTCGTCAATAATGGTAGCACCATTTTGTTCCATTTAATTGCAAACATAAATAATGTCAATTAGCTCTCTGACTTCTTGACTGTGCTGTCTAATCAGGACAATGTCTCTCTACTAGTATTAATATCGATACCTAATAATGTGTGAAAAATCACAGCTGAATTTATTTGGCCACAAAATAATATACTTTTTAAAATTTCCTTTAGTGACTAGTCTGAATCACTTGGTATCCTTTATCACTCTATTTCCCTCCAGCTCTTTACACTATTTATCTTTTCTCTTTGACTTTCATCAGGATCATCATTGTAATCTTTTTCCACTTTTTCAAATGATAGTTAACACAAAAATAATGAGAAATTTAATTTTGAAACTACCCTAATACACTTCTCTATTCTATTTTCTTTTTTTCTGTGTTTCTGCGGATAACTTCAGGCTTATGTTGGTCTTTCTCTTGTTAAAATGCAGTTTTCAGGGCAAAAAGCACACCTATTAAATTCCCTACCTTTACTAAGCTATTAGCTTTCAGAAGAAAAATGTGTGTTGAATTACAGTAATACAAAAATAGCAGAATAATTAAATGAGAATAATACATTAGTACTTCTACGTTTATCTTCCAGACCATGCAGAACAATTATGTTTCCTAAATCACAGGGGACCAGGGACATACTATTAAAGGAATAATTCTTCTCCATTTGTTCCACCATCTGTTTGCAGCTCTAATAATTTGTATATGGTACATAGAGGTTTTTATTACACCCACAGGAGTATTTTCATCCCAGGCCACTTAAACGGTAACAATACTAGTGCAAAATACTTACTTTGTGTTGCTTGATAAGCATTTGTGATCTTGAGAGACACTTAAACAATAACATTTCTGCTTCTGATGCTGCCTTTTGACATCCTGTCACAATGACTTCAAGATTAAAGCATACGGATATTGCTACTTTATTATATGTGTTTCCTAAACTGGATAGTTTAAGAGAAAGTACACAGTTTTGGTAAACATTTAACAATTACCTGAAATGTTTCTTATGTAAAAATAAACAAATAGAGATTGTGCATATGTATAACGGCTTGTAACAGTAACCTATTTTATAACCTCATATTCTATAGGAGAGTTCTTTTCACCACACAGCCTGAGAGGCAGTACTATATTGTTTCACCTGTAAAAGAAATGACGAATGTGGCCTGTTCATTTTTCCTGCTGTTAAATGATACTAAACAGTGTGAGGTACTCAGCTGGGGAACATGGTTGTACTGCTGTGTTCATTGTTACCTGTTAGACTAATCAGGATTTGAAACTCAGATCTCTGCTACTGTGAAAACGATAGTATTAAAAGCAGCAGTGCGTGCATCGGGGATCTCGATTTCTGCCTGTGTGGCAAAGACCCATCTCCCTGTCTGGAGTAAGAGGAGAGCTGTACCTTCTCTCCCATGCTGACATATCAGTGGGGTCTCCAAAGCAGCACAGACAGAATATGCTGTTGCAACACTATTTTAAGAGTCACAGAACTTAAAAACAATTGTTTTAGCTTTAATTCTGTTGTCTGCCAGCAAAGGAGTTGAGCCTCACTGACTGAACATTGCCTGAATGAGGCTATTTCTAACACCTCAGATCTGGTGAGAAAGGCAATTTCTGATAGGAAGGATCTTTCATGGATTCTGAAGACTCAGCTGCTTTCAGGATTTAAATTTAGACCACAACCAGTCTCAAACCAAGCAGATCAACAGGTTTGCATCCTTCCAGAGTATGAGTGTACTGGTGCACAGCAAAGTGCATTCACGTTTTGATAGCACCTTGTTAAGATGAGAGCTAAGTTGCTGTAACCTTTGAGTGTGAGTGGTCCTAAACTGACTCTTTAATGGGTAAACTGTATTAGCACATACCCAGTTAACCAGTTTTAGGAGGCCCCATTTCTGCTTGGGGCCTGGGGCATGCTAGGTGGACACAGGCATGGACTCAGCTGACAGACATGAATAACTCAAAAATGTTGCCACTGTAACTCAAAAATATTTCATTCTGTGTTTGTACCTTTTCTTTGATGTCTCTACACCAAAGCATTATTCAGACGGATTCTTTCAGCTCATCTCCATCTCCAGTTTCTTCTTAATAGTTCTCAGAAGAGAAAAAATATTATGAGATGAGAAGAAACACTTATTTTCTCAGAGGGAAGCACATGAAGTAAGAAAGACATCAATCACTGCCACTTTCTCTCCTTTACCTGGGACTGATTTCTCCACTTATACATACCTATGGAGTTGAATGTTGCTGCAGGCGATGTGAGACAGGAGCCCTGATTGTGGCGCTCCACCCACAGACTGTACAGCAACACAAAGAAAGGAAGTCCTTTGTCTTGTTCTTCGCTACTCTCATGCTATGGCACACTGTCACCTCCTTTGTAAGCCATGAAAGAGATCACGGAAGGAGAACAAAGCGGAGTCTTGAAAGAATCTGTTCTTACTTTCATGTGTTTCAAAGGATACACAATTTGTCTTCGAAATAAAGAAATGTAACTGTTGCTGCTCTCTGCAACGCTTCTCCCCTGCCTCCCTCAGGAGGGGATGAAGTAGAAATTAAAGCTTTAAGTGTTATTTTGACTGCAGTGTAAAACAGCTACAGTGTAATTAGTCCAAACTATCACTGCAAGAAAGCACATACATTAGTCAAATAACATCTGCCATTCAGAGCCTAAGCCTAAATATGATCTGCATATCCAAAAGCTCTTCTGGCAATTTCAAGGTGATGTAATATCACCAGCACCAAAATATATAAACAAAAGCAATAGCAGCACTGATATTTCTGCCATGGTTACTTAGGATCTATGGATCATCTGCGGCATTTTGAGAATCAGGCATCTTTTAGACACAACATGGGTAAGGCTCGTACCACAGCTTAATGTTACACACCCTGGACATTACTTATACCAGTTCAATTTTCATGGGTACCAAGGACATCACATGAAAACTGATTTTTTTTGCCGTGTTTTTCAGTTGATTTTCATATTCACTTTATGCTAGTAAATCAAAGAATTGTTAATCATCAATGAATGAAAGCAAATATTGGTTAGCTATATGAAATTTCCAGTAAATTAAATATATTTTTTTCAAACAGGAAATCATTGGGATGGAGCTAAACTTTTATTTTAAATCAGCCTGCATTATTTTCTAAATTGTTTTAGGGCATTATAATCCAAGAATCGCCAATGAGCATTTCCCTGTCTGTAGACTTATGGGAGATATACCCTACGAAGTAGCCTAGTACTGCAATTTTGAGACCCCCTGAGTGGAACCCGTAGTCTAGAAGATGATAAGTGTCCATTTTCTGAAACAGAAACCTTAAAAACATTTCAACTTAAGCATCAGAAAACTGAGATGTCACACTTATTAACAGCCTTTTTAAATCCCGTTCATCTACACGCAGGTAGCTGCCTGCATCATGCAAACTATGTCATGTCACGGTAGTCTAAAGCTGCCGTACATTGTCTGAGCCCCCATGTGCTCCAGCCTCATTTCACAATGCTAAGGAACGTAGAGGAGGGACCATCCTTTCCTTTACACTTGCACAGCTCCACAGTTGGACCCTAAGGTGCTATAGTGGCATGGCCTGTCAGGCAGACCTTGGCAACTGTATTTCTTTCTTGAGCAGCAAATATTCCCTTCTCACATCCTTGAGGTCGTCGGAGAATGGAATCAGGAAAAACATCTATCTCCTCATGCTTCTGGTCTCTTTTTGCGATGTTGTGGTGTAGCTGTAGGATGTTACGAATTTGCAATCACAATAAGAAACTTTTCTTTTTTTCAAGCAAGGGGGAGGTTGAGAGGAAGAGGTATTGATCAGCTTACTGCCATTGTATGACTTTTTTTGGATTCCATGCTGAAACACTGCATCTGAAATGAAGTGAAGAGCCTATGGAGACTATTCCTAGCACATCACAAATTTAAAGATTACACCTATGATTTCTTTCATGTTTAAAGTGTGTATGGGTACAGCATTTTTCAGATTCTCTTAAGGTATACTGATCTAAGATATATGCTTAAAGGTACTGTTTTAGAGCCAATATTTGTCTCATATTAAATCCTCTATGTTTCTGTCTCAGCCACTGATATGAGTGGGATTATTGCACTTGTAGTCAGAACTACTGTTTAGTGAAGCATGTATATATCTATACAGTTATGACAAGATAGAATTTCCCTGATGTATATTATGCTATTTGTCCACTGAGTATACATTCCTACTGCCAGAGGGGAGAGCTGCAACAGAAAGAAAGCACCTTGTGTAAATATCTTCTTTGTGTTTATGTTTTATATTTTTGGTGTTCTCCAGCTTGGAAGTTGTGAAATACTTGGCTTACTATACCATTTTTATTTCCTATAAAATGTGCAAGTGACTTTGCTGGGAAAGTGAGCTGACCCCAGTGCAGTAAATTTGATTGCATGACTGCTAATAGATTTGTAGCCTAACCCATAATAGTCTCTATTACTTCAGTCTTGGGTGTCTACTGAGCAGAGGTTGTTAATAACACTGAGCATGCAGAAGGTTTGATATATTTTTGGTGTGCAGAACTGGAAAAGAGCATATGGCCAACAAACTAATTTCCCTAGATCAACTCACAGCCAGAGGTGACAGGCAATTGCACTGAACTACTGCTTCCTCCCTGCTGGTCACCGGGAGTTCTAGTCCGATGCCTGTTTTACCATATATTCCTTGTATATCTTCCTATTCATATTTTACCCACTATCTCCAATAAATCCTAAAATCTGATATAAAATAAGCACGTCCCTCAAAATAAGTTCTTTCCAAACTCACCTCGAATTTCCTACTACCCATTCTCCAAGAGTCAGTTGATGACCTCTGTAAGCCATCTGCCAGGAATATGACAGCAACAAAATCTGTAGTCAGTCTTTAGGGTTCTTTGGCTTAAGGGTCCCCACAGAAAACTGAGTGAGTTTCAGTAGCAAACAAGCCTTTTCTAGTCTCAAGTCATGAGTTAAACAAATGGCTTTAAACAAACCGAGCTCTGGGAGAGTTGTGGAAGAGAGTAACCAGTGCTTTTGTGGAGGCATCAGAGAGCAGAAAGCTCCCACTTTCCAGACCACCTCAGCACCAGGAAGAGGATGGTCCTCTTTCTTGTGGTGTGAGGGACTACCAAAGAGAGCCCACTACAGCCCTTCCTCTTTCAAAGGCTACGTTTATAAAGCTAAGTAAAGCAGTGCCAGAGGTGGCCTTCAACGAAATGGCATAGACTGACTGCATCCACATTCCACAGCAGATGCCCTGAATCTCTGTGTTGCCTCTGTATGACGATCCTGTGGTCCACAGACACAAACACTACTTCTTGCATGTGTATATATTTTGATTTTTTTTCAGTCCAAAGTCTCTGAAATAACGCTGGAGCCATGTGCAGCCCATCAAACTGTGTTGTAGTGATTGTTTTCATAGCATTGAACTGGAGGTATTTTGATTGCACTGGAGAACT
Source organism: Charadrius vociferus (assembly GCF_000708025.1). NCBI lineage: Eukaryota > Metazoa > Chordata > Aves > Charadriiformes > Charadriidae > Charadrius > Charadrius vociferus. The sequence goes on from NW_009648955.1 coordinate 282,404, forward strand.
GCGGAGGGATTCAAATCTGACTTGTCTGTAGTGCATTTGCAATGGTCCTTGGCACACACTGGCCCTCAAACTGGGCCCAGGGATTGCCTCGGAGTGTGCAAGTTGCTTAGCCTGAGCTGTGCCTCTGAGTGTCTGACACTACGGGAACAGTGTGCACTCAGTTAAGAAATAGGGATGAATAATGATGCTGTGCTCAAGCTTCCTCCGCACCCTGTCTTGTTTAGCTGTATAAACGTAGTCACAGGAGTCCAACTGCAGAGTTGTTGCCCCCATAGTGTAATCTGCTTCCAGAGCTACACAAACTTATCTTAGCATTGCTAGCATCAGTTTTTTCTGCAGAGATCACACTGGGGTTCCTTTGCTAAGCTGCTTATGGCTGTGGTGCACCAGCTCCTGCTGACACTGTATACCACTTTGTTTGCTTCTGGCTTGCTGATAGTCTGCAGCTGTTTTGAGTTGTTCTTAATTTTTAATCCAGTTTGGTGATACAAGCAGTCCACACAAAACCCACATCACAGAAGTAAGATATATTTGGCATCATTTCCTTCTTCTCACAAAGCCTGTTTCCCCGGAGCGGGGTCATCCCAGTGAGGAAGATTCAAGCATTTGTTTTATGCGTAAATGTGCCCTTGTTGTTTGTCTCAATTCAGTTGTAATTCTGTCTTTAAACATAGTTTTTAATAGAAATGCACCAAAATGTTACAAAACCTACATACTCATGAGTGTACCCTGGTGCAAACTTTTAGCCTGAGTCAGCTCCTGTGCTCTCCAGCAGATATCTATAGATTTTTATTCATAGAATCATAGTACGGTTTAGGTTGGAAGGGACCTTAAAGACGATCTAGTTCCAACCCCCCTGTTCTGCTCCCTCTATCTTCCTAAGAGCAGTTGCTCTTTCTACATGCCTGCAATTTAGTATACCATGCCAACAATTCTTTAAAAAAAGTGCATACCTCATGTTTCCTATGAACACCGATTTGCTCTGAGCGTAACACATTTTTGAGCAAGACATCAGTTCAACTGAAGACTGGATAAGCTCCTCTTGCCTTTCAAAACTTCAGTCAAGCTGAACAAAAAGATTTACAATATTTTATGATATTGAAGAGGTGACACATTCCTGATTCATACTTATTCAAAGATTTATATGGAGGACAAGTCTTATGAGGAACGACTGAGGGAACTAGGGTTGTTCAGCCTGGAGAAGAGGAGGCTGAGGGGAGACCTTATCACCCTCTACAACTACCTGAAAGGAGGTTGTAGAGAGGTGGGGTCTGACCTCTTCTCCCTGGTGACTAGTGATAGGACGAGAGGAAATGGGTTCAAGTTATGTCAGGGGAGGGTTAGATTAGATATTAGGAAACATTTTTTCACTGAAAGGGTTATTAAACGTTGGAATAGGCTGCCCAGGGAGGTGGTGGATTTGCTGTCCCTGGAGGTGTTTAAAAAAAGGGTAGATGTGGTACTTGGCACATCGTTTAGAAGTGGTTTTGTCAGGGTAGGTTAATGGTTGGACTTGATGATCTTAAAGGTCCCTTCCAACCTCAGCAATTCTATGACTCTATGATTCTATGACTTGCTGTATCGTGATTGGGCTTCCTGGCTCCTGTCTGCAGCACTGGTCCATGAGGATTGCTGGATACTCTCAACAAGTTCTGCTGATGAGTTTTCTTTTACGGCATCTGACTTCTCTAGGAGGGCTTGTGAAATCTGCATTGCTCAAACATAAGCATTTGCAGGATCTGTACCCTTAGAGTGCTTGCCTAAGTTAGCATGACATCCCACCCCAAAATAACTTGCCAGCTTCTATTATTCACATTTTTGTTTTCCAATAGGTATGGAGATTTTTATCCCTGGGCTTCAATTTTTAAAAAGACACAAAAGTCACAAAAGAAGGAGTGAAAATAGAGGGAATTCCCATCTGAGTACATACGGATTTCTAGATAATAGCAGAGGCTTGGCATTTTTCATATTTGCTGTACCTTGCACAGGCTTTAAAGCTTTGAATGGCTACATGCAGTGCAAAAATTACACCCCAGTCTTGCTCCTATGTTCCAAATTTCAGTTAAAACCATTTATATAGAACTCATGCAACCCTATCATCAAAGCTGAAAAGGCAAACTTTTCATCACACATGAATTAAAAGAATATTAGAATTTAATTTTGATTGATTCAGAACTCCTTTGTAAATTACTGGTTTAGGTTAAAGAATAGGTTTTCTATTAAATCTGGATTTGTGTAAAATCAAGATAAAAAAGGATATGACAAAATGCTTTAGAATTTCACATAATTTAGGAATATTTTAGCAGTGTCTCTATTGAACAGTGACTCTCTATTATTCTGTATTTTAGGCTCAGAGAGCCCTTACATTCATTTATTCACTACTAAAAGAATTATTTATCGTGAATTGTTCATGTTCTAAGTATTATATCTTTGCCTACATTCTTGTTAGTTAGTGCAGAAGTCTGTTTTATTACGGTTAATAACTGCAATAATTGGGCAAATACATAGTCACCACTTGATGGAGAAATTAGTAAGAGTTGTCCTTGTCTTAAACAATTGAAAACGTTAGTAAATCGCTCACATTTTAAAGGATGAAGGCAGCCTGCTAGGAGGTTTACTTTTAGACAACAAGAGTTTCAGGTAAATAAATTGTCTTTCATCTTTCTTCTCATCATTGTCATGGTAAAGGCAATGTGAAGCCAGTAATGAGAGATCTGAGAACCGGTAAAGCCAGGAAAATATTCTTTAAGGATTTTTGAGTCAGAGGCTTGAGGATAACCCAAGGGAGATGCAGACTTTATTAGACAAATTATAATTAGGCTTGCATGAGCGCACAAAGAGGCATGCCTGTTTGAGCCCATGCCTTCTCCCTGTGCCTAGATGAAAGACGGTCACTGTCTCTGTCCCAGCACCCCTAAAGCAAGAGTGGGAATGAGAACGTGGCCAGCAATGCTGCTTGCTCTAATAGATGAAGGGTGGGCTACAACTCCGTCTTAATTAGGACCAGCTGTTGGATTCAAACCATCATACACTCTTATCATCCCAAGTATGTGGCAGTTGCCACTTTCATTTTGACTTTCCTAGCGAGTCAGAGTGTATCTGACATCCCCCATTGAAGTTACAGCAGACAGTGTGTTGAAGTCCCAATAAAATCCCATACAAGTCTTTCACCAGCCATAGTGCCAAAGCTTATGGAAAAGGCTATTAATAAGGATTTTTATTTTCAGACTTATATTAATGCCCACTGAACAAGGTCAACAGAAATCATTGCACTTCTAGAAAGAGCACTGCTCATTACCACGCATCGTAAAAATGAATCATCTGCAAGCTGCCTGCACTTACAGCTGTCTTGCTTAACTTATTGGATGGTGCATTGCCTGTTCATGTGTTGTTTAGATGTAGTATAGGGAATAGGTGTCAGAAAAGATGATTTTACCAGGATAATTTAAATAGAACAACAACTGTTAGCTTGTTAGCAATAATTTCCCTTTTGGTGTCTGAACAAGAAAGCATTATTCCCCCATGAAGCTTTCCAACCTGCTGGCACCTGCTCCCTGCTTCAGCATCATGAAGTTTCATCAGTCAGGTTCCTGGATTGCTGGCCCTGAGCTGGGGCCCATTCTTGCCAAGGATACCAGAACATCAAGAACATGTTTTCATCTTACTCAAAGTGTAATTCTTGCTTTGATATCAAAGACTAGGAAAGTACAGAAGAGGAAATGTTTCCTACCCAGTGGCTTTTTTTTTTTCCTCCTCTGTCTCTTGCTGGAGCTAATTTTCTCCGAAGTACTTCATCTTTTTAGCTGGACAAACTGTTCTGAACTTTTTTTATTAAATCTCTTGGATCTCCTATAAGAGCCTCATGGAAGGGGATTTCTGAAAAAAAGGCTTAGCATACCCATTGCTTCTGCTTTTAAGCACTCTGAGTTGTTATGAGGGATACACCGATTGTCTCCCCCCAAAGGGGTCAAATAATTGCAGGCATTTGATTTTAATTAGCCCTCCCTGCCTATTTTACTTTTTTTTTTTCTCCTTCTCAACTAAGTCAGAACTGTAAACATGAAAATAAACAATTCTTGCTCAGTTTCTCATCATAGTGTAACACAGTCCAAACCACTTCTCAACTCCCACTCAACATTCAGAAAACAGAGCATCTCACACAGAACACCTGCCATCTTGCAGGATAGTGCCATATGTGATTATCTAGAAGATTTATGTAGAGATGCAACAGCAAACTTAAGACAGAGAAGAATGTTTCTTCTTACTGGGGGGTCTGGTTAGCCACCAAATAAAAACTGTGCAGATATCTCCATGTTCTCTTTCTCTTTTTTTGATAATTGAAAAAGGATAAGTGAGATCTATCAGAAAAAAAGTAAGACTGCAATAGGTATAGAATTACTTGAGCAGGGATATGGCATAGTGCACCTTAGTCCTGATGCTGTTTGTTTTCACCTTCAAAATCCAATCATATGTCTTGAAAACGTCATTTATCTAGGCATTTTAAGCATGTTCTGGTTTCAAAATCAAAATGTGGATTTTTATTTTGTGTGTCTCATAAAACATGTTAAAAAAATTTTGGCAAATTTGTTTCCATTTCAGTTAACTAATTTGTCCATAAAGCACTTAGACATCTACATTTATGATCAAAGCACACCTAACAGAATTACACAAACTATTAAAGAAGATCCAGAGAGAGGGCTGTGTGCATTTGTTTCATAAACTGCAGGAGTAAATGTTCTAAACTATGTGTATTTTAAGATCTGACTGTGCTCTGTGACAGCTCTAGAATACGTAGAGACTGTGTCTATGAAATACATGACTTTTTTCCTATGAATCATTTGATTCCTTGTCTTTATGTTGAAGAAAAAAAAAAAAACTGCTACATTTTTTGAACAGTAGCTGCCACAAAAACTGATTTCTAAGGAGAATTCATTAAAGTTTTTCCTCACATGTATTCTAAAGAAAGTTCAAGAAATAATGATGCTATACTTAGTGAGGATAACAAGAATGAATAGTACTATTCATAATAATCTTCATATCTATCATGCATTAGCATATGAACAATAGACTTCTAATATTTTCGGCTGCTTTCTTTATTCCCTCTCTTCTTTGTGTATGTGACAAGTCGGTGTTTTGAGTTTTTTATGTCTCAGCTGACTATGATGACTAGCTAAATACTGGTATAACTAATCTGAATTATTTTGGTAGCTCTGGAAGTCAGATGTGCCATCCAACTGCCCAACTGGAGAATTCCTTGGAGTGCAGTTGTATAACCTGTAGAAGACTAATTAATTCAAATAATTAAAAAATAAAAGATAGGTACAGCCTTTGCTGTAGTCCCCAAAGTGCAGTAATTTATCAACTGGAACTAGTGTTAACAGGGACCTGCGTTAATTGAAATGAACAAGACTCAACATGCGTCTTGAAATTTTAGAATAATTCTCCAGCGCTATTCATCTTGGTGACAGAGAAGAACTTCCCTGATGAGTCTTGTGGCTGCTAATAACTACCACTTAATTCAACTAAAGTTATTGTCGATAGAATGTTCTGTTTCTAAATTTAAACAGCTCGAGTTGATGACCCAAGCACAAAGGAAGACCTGCTCAAATACCCGTGATAAGTCACAGATGTGCAGCTGTGTGGATTCCATAGCTCAGGAAGAAGAAAATAGTACAAATGGGTATTTGAGAGGATGGAAAAGAAATGTGACTCCTGACCTGCAAACAGAACAACGGTTTTGATTTTGATGACAATTTTAATCATATTTGTATTAACACTGCTTTCACTCTGCTTGAGACTTGTCCAGACTCACCTCCCGTAAGCAGACAAGAGCACAGGGCTTATAAGACAAACAGAATTAACAAAATGGAAATCTGTAAATTACACTAGCGCCAAATTATGCTGGTAGGCGGCAACAAGAATCCAGTCTTGCATATTACAGAGGAGGTGAGAAAGGCAGCCCACTTTCTTCAATCTCGTGCTTTCTCTTCCTGCTCCCAGGAAGCTCCCAAGTGGTTTTCTCAGAAAAAGACATCCAACTCTTTCCAACTGGTTTCTATTTTCTCTGGTGAATGAGGCAAGTAGGAGGAAAGAATACATCATTGTCCTGCGTGGATTGCAATTTTTTTCAGCAAAACCATTTTACCTCATGAAGTGTAGTTTCAGCAAGTCTAAAACCTTTTGTGAAAATATACCAGTTTAAAACAAGAAGTCTCCCAGGATCTGCAGGAGGAAAGTTAGTTTTCAGAGGAGGTGAATTTCAGAGGAGGTGAATTATCATCCCAAGAGACCCGAGGCAAGTTACAAAGGGAGATTTATACATTTCAATGCTCAGTGCTACAGCTATGGGTGGCCTGGTGCCAGCACTGGGTGTAGAGGAGCTTCAGGAGTAGCATTTGCACCACTGGCTCAGGCACCTAAGTTTTCCATGTAGGGAACACAGGGAGCTGGGGATGCCCAAGAGGTGGGAGACTGTATAGCTCAAGCCACTAAAGATGCTGAGGGAGGCACATTTCTGAAGGCATTCAATTCTTCAGAACACAGGTATCTAGCTGAAGTGTCTCACCTTTTTTTTGCTAATGTTAAAATGTTCAAAATGCTATTTTTCTTAAAAAATTGCACCTCCATGAGGATTCAAGAAGAGTGGAAATACTCACCTTGCTTGCGTTAGACTTTATCTAACATAAAAATATTCCAAACAGATGATTAGCGAGATCTACAGCAATACAAAACTACATCTATGTGTTGGGTTGACCTTGGCTGGCTGTCAGGCACCCATGAAGATGCTCTGTCAGTCCCCCTCCTCCACTGGACAGCAGGAGGGAAAATATGACAAAAGACTCGTGAGTCAAGCCATGTGAGCCATGTAAACCTAATACAATCTGCCATGACAAAAGTACAGGAGGAAAAAGAGGGACAGGTTAAAAAAAAAAAGAATATAAAACAAACAAACAAAAAAAACCAGCCCAAGAGTTGCATCATATCTGGGGAGGGCGAGGACCATTCATTTGACCATCTGCTCCATCTGGTGGCGTCTGGGGCCCTGGAGAGGATGAACAGCTGAAGTTCCTGTATGCCAACATAGGTTCTCTTGTGTTCCTTCAATCCACTCCACCAGGCTGTTGTATTCCCCTCTGCCAGCATGGCTGAGGCTTGGAAAGGAGGAGGTGAGTCATCGGTGACATGCACAGAAAGGATGCAGTGAAGAGTGGCTATGCCACAGAGTAAATACACTCCCCCGTGCTCCCCACAGACCTGTGCCCCAGTTTCCCACAACACAGGACTTACTGGTGTACACCACAGCTCACCATCTCTGCACTCACCTGGGCTTCCTTCCCTAGAGAACTAGAGGAATGGCCTATATCTCATGTTGGTTTGGAGTTAGGTGATGGCTGAAGGCACATTCCCAGGGACCAGGATGGTAGGACACAGAACACCACCTGGGCAAGCAGACACAACCACTGATGACTTCTGTCCAAACATGAACAAGCACTTCTCACTCTGAAGGTGGCTGTCTCAACCAGACCCGGTGCTCTGAGATGTGGGGGAAAGTGAATATGTGTTAGGAATTTATGGTCACCTCTGTCTGCAGTTTCTACACCAGTAGCTTGGCATTAAAAATCCAGTGGCTTAATTGGTGAATAGCCTGCTGGTCACATTTACAAAATGTACCGGATGCACTTTTAAATTCTTGCATTCTTTAAAAAATTGTGATCTTTTTCACGTATCTTTTAGCCCATCTCTCTTCTTACTTGAATAAAAGAAGTGGGAGGATGCAAAAGAGAACAGCAAGGGCTGGAGAATCTTGTTATAAATATACAGAGCATCATCCGTAGGAAACCATATAAAAATTACAAGAAATGTTCCTCTGTGTTACTGTATATAGATATGCCTGATTGGTCAAAGTCTGCCACTACAAACACCAGGAATATAACCACGTTGCTGAACGTCACTATCCTGCTTGCTCCAATGATCTCATTAGTAAGTTTGCCTTTGAATTCCTTCAGTCTTTCTGAGTGTTTCTGGCTGTCTCAAGAATTAATTTATCAATTGCTGGCATTTGCAATCACTTGCTCATTCCAGCTAAAATCGCATTGGAAAGTTGTTGTCTAAGTTACTTTGTCTGTACTTTAGCTCTTCTCTTCCCGTGCCAGTCATATGTCAGTCTGAATTGTGAGCTGTTACTTGTTTTAAATGCAGTCACCTGGATGGTTTTGGACTCATTCTTCTCCCTGGCTTTCCAGACATCTGTGAAATTTCCACATCCTGTTTCTAATTTTGGGGAATTATTGTCCTGCTTCTTTCTCTTTTGCCTCACCAGCCTGGAGAATCTTCAGTGACATCCCATTTTCAGGAATAAGTTAGTCAGAAGTACAAACTCATACCTCCAAACAGCATTTACTATTACCTCAGGTAAGTATCAGAACAACTCCGTTAAAGCATATTACCAGTGCTGAAATATTCTTCTATCAGTACAAATAAAAGAAACTCTCAACCTTTTTCTATTACTTTAAGAATATCCAGGAGAATATAGGACTGTCTGGAAAGACATTTTTGCAATGAAGTATCGATTTTGAGGAAGTTTTTGCAATAGAAAGGTTTATGAGATCCAGGGCACTCCGGTCACTTTTGATGGCAGATAGGAGTAGAATTCTGAAATGAAAACCTGGTATTATTGATCTAAAAAAAAGGTGGGTTTGATAGCGTGCCATTTGTGAAACCAAAAAGATACGGGTGTTATTTCAATCTGAAACACAAACCAATTTCAAGACCTTAAGAGCTCATAAAAATGCCAGATTGTCTGCTGCTAATGAGTTACACGTCAAGAGGGACTCATGCGGTTAGAAAGATTAGACCGTTTTTTACTCATTTTTCGTAACAGAATATGCTCTCTGAAGAGGGGAATCCCTGAATGGCAAGAAGCGGTTGTCATCTCTGTTACAGTGTTTACAGAAAGGGGCTAGTGATGTGTCATGCTTACTCTCAGGGCAATGGCACCCTGAAGGCAGGGGAAGATCACTCCATCTACTAAAAGCATCCTGAAGTTCAAGGTTGGCTCCGAGCCCAGGTCCAACACGCTGCTCCCCAGGAGAACAGGCCGCTGGGGCAGCAGCGAAGCAAAGGCACTGCTGCCTCCTTCTCCCGTTTCTGAACCCTGGAAAGCCAGGCCGGCTGCTGCTGCTGCTGCCCCTGCAAAGGCATGAGTGAGGGTGTGCGCAAAATAGGTTATCCTTGGAGGAAGGTGGGGACACAGGATGGGAGCACACCCTTCCAACAGCAGCAGAAATTGCCATGCCTACCTCCCTGCAGGGGTCTGGAAAGAACAGGAGGAGCAAGCTGGAGTTCTCAGGCCTCTCCTGCTCCCCCTGGCTCCTCCAGCTTTTCCTGTCCCAGGAGCATCACAGCTCTTTGTTTCGGGGCAAGGAAATTCAACCTTCTGTACTCTCCTGAGAAGCCACAGGCAGCTCTGATAAAAGCCTAGCATCCTCATCAGAGACAAAAATAGCGTGGTGGGTTGACCCCAGCTGGCAGCTAAACCTCCACCCAGTGGCTCACTCACTCCCCCACAGCAGGAGGGGGGAGAGAATCACAGAGCCAAAGTGAGGAAAAACTCATGGGTTGGGATAAAAACAGTTTGATAAGTGAAGAAGAAAAGAGAAAAAAAAAAAAAGAAAACAACCAAGAATGCAAAGCCAATGCACTCACCAGCTCCCACCAGCAGAGCAATGCCCAGCCAGTCTCAGAGCAGTGGCTGCTTCCCCACGCTGTATTGCTGAGCACAATGCTATATGGGATGGAATATCTCCTTGGCCAGTTCAGGTCAACTGTCCTGGTTGTGTCCCTCCCAATCAGCTGTGCACCCCCAGCCTACAATAGCTAGAACATCAGTCTGTTATCAACACTGCTTTGGTCACAAATCTAGAGCACAGCACCTTATGGGCTGCTATGAAGAAAATTAACTCCATCCCAGCCAGACCCAGCACACACAGGAACAGCACCAGGAATTTTCAGGGAGATGTTTATCAAGGCAGTATGTAGAAATGAGTTGTTTAGGGCAAAAACTTAAAATGGGGTTAAAATAAAGTTGAAACATGATTTCACATATGGTCTTAGATTCATGTTTCAGTGTGGTTTTTTACTGCATATGGCGACGCTGACTGCTCGGTTTGGTTCAGAATATTACAAAGCATTTTCTTAAACCTTTTTTCTTTGTAAAGTTTGAATGATCTGAAATATACTTTTTTGGGCAGTTGGGAACTGGACTGGCAAGGACTAAAATTTATGACCTTAATTTTGTGTTCAAAACATTTATGGTTTTGTGTTCACAAATATTCATTTTGTTTCCCTTACTGACATGGCAAACTTTATAACATTTTGTCCTGTTTATTTTAAAAATGAAAATATTCTTACTAATGAAGATCCATTTGCTTTTATTTTTGCATGTGGTTATTTCCAATTTTTCTTTATATACTTGAGATTAATATGATAAAACATTTGGAGAACTTATTTGTCTCACTTCTGGGTTTTTTTGTTCTGTGTTTTTCTTGAGGTTTACAACTTTCTCCAAAACACTGTAAGATGTAGTCTGAACATACATTGTATTAAATAAGTGAACAAGCTCTTTGCATCACGCATTTAACATCACAACAACCCAGTCACTCATCTCTTGAAATTCACCAATAGCATCACTGACATTGTTAGTTAATGCTTTCCTTTTCCAGTAAATGTTTAAGAAGGGTGCCGAAAAAAATTATGACTTTTCTTACATGAAGGAAAGGTGTTAATAAAATTCCCAAGCCCTGAAGAGCCATTAGGCCCCTTTATTTCGAGCCTGGGTAGGTGGCACAGCAAGGCTTTTATTCTTCATAAAGTATTGTAACAAGAGCAGCCCTTGGGGACCATTTTAAGGCAATGAAACCAAGTTAAGACTTGACAGCGTCTTTGCCAAGTATGGATGGGCACATCCCGGGGACGAGGGCAATTCTTTCTAAGGCAAAGGCTGTTCAGCCTATCTTTTGAGGCTCTCTTCTAATCTTCTGGCAATACTCTAGACGTCTCCTTTGTGTAAATCTTGCAAAGATTATTTCCCATAACAGAAATAAAACCTCACGTTCCCTCGGAGTGGAGAAATGGTATTCAGGTAGGCAGCTAGCAGAAGCGGGCGTTCTCCCTGACTGTGCTGTGCCTCAACTGTGCTGTGCCTCAACTGAGTGTTGCTGCATGCTCAGGGAGTGTCAGTACAACTTCTCCTAGGAGCTTTGAATTGCTTAAGATCTCTTAAAATGCAATTGCAGAGGCTATTTTTCTTCTGCTTCAGTGTGCAAGCTGAAACAAAACACATAAACTCTGCTGAAGACAGAGATAAGCTTGCTCTTAGCTGCAAATCCTAACAATTCTGTGTGACAGATTTAGTTAAACAGAAATACCACTCAAGAGAATTTGTGAAAATTATATTTGTTTGAGAAATTTGGATCCTTCCAAAGACTTAAATGTAGCATCAAACTTTGCCTGAGTAACCCTCTGCTTTATCCAGGCCCTGAAATCTCATTCCACCTACCTTCATTATGTCACCAGGACAGAGCTTTGTAGAAATCGCTTGGGGAAAATCCATCTTATCAAATCTATAAGGGTCCATAAATTTTCCTATTAATTTCATTTTTCGATTGACTTCAGCAGAGAAGGTATTTTGCCTCTCTTCTTATGTGCAATAAATACCTATTTTGAGGGTGACTGTTGTGCTTTGCAAATGAAGTTTCTACTGTCTTACTTTGACTAAGTATTAATAGCATATATTTTTGTTGTTACTTGAGATCTAAGAAACTTTTTATTATTTGTCATAGTCCAATGGAGTTACTTTTAGCCATCAGAAACAGCAGACAACTGTGAGAAGGATGCATACTTTTAAAAATCTGATGGTATGTCAGCACAGAAACAGACTATAACATTTTGAAGCATACTGAGGACATTGTATTGAGAGATAACTTTTTCATGCATTAAAGCAAAGCCAAGATACTATTCATAGCATCTACATTATGGAACAAAGCATGTTTATTTATTATCTAAATTCTTCAAATTTAAGGTATTTCTTCAAAATGGCTGCTATGGACAACATGCTAGAGGAAGATAAGCAACAGGCCTCACATTTTTTTGTCATAGCACTGGGAAAACACATGTAAAGGTCAAAGGCTGATGTTTCATTTTGGAGTCGTGTCTGAGAAGTAGGAGTGGTGAAGAAAATTATGAACAAATTTGTGCGCACAGCAATGTCTCCTTTGTTCTAATTATGGTTGTGAACATTGCAATATCTAAGGACTACCATACTGGGTTAGGCCAAAGGTTCATCCATCCCAGTGTCCAGCCACTAAGGGGAGTTTAGTGATGAGCATGGGAACAAATCCATGTGAGCATTCCCTTTGCTGTTTCTGGCACACACTGGTTTAACACACTGTTATGAGACCTCAAAGAGCATCTCCTCTTTATATGGGATGCAGAAGGCTTCAAAACTACTAGATTCTCTGTAAGTGTTGCTCTTCATATGAAGGCACCCAGTTCATTGGAATTGCAAGTCTCATGCTGGTGGATTTGCTAAATTAGTTAATTCCCCCCAAAAAACAGTTGACTATTTTTTCTATTTTCTCTGAATGGGCTATATCATTGAAATACTAACCATTATTTTTATCTTCATCATTATATCATTAATTTCTGAACAATTAGCTTTTTTCTTCTTTTTTTCTTTTTCTTTTCTTTTTCTTTTTTTTTTCCTAGTAAATGCCTTCCAGGACTTTCCTAATCAGAGAAGCTAAGAATTGCAAATGTCTCTGTGAGCACAAATCTTTATATATACTCCCTAACACAGATTTATTTTCTTTCCATTTTTATTCTGATGCTTGTGTGACCACACTGTTCTTGCACTGTATGATGTTACCAAGTTACCAGTGAGACCTGCAACATCAATGAAAAGGGGTAAACAAAAAAAAGTTCTGTTCCTATTGAGAAAAACTTTCATCTGCAAAACATCAGATCCCTGAAGACTGTGTGAATATATGTGAGCTAGTCTGGAATGGTGGTTTTGCATGTACAATGCAATTACCACACCAGCTTGTCACGTTTCATTTATTATTCCTAGGATACACTACTTAAATTGTGGCAGTGCTCAGTCTGCAGAGGCATTCTGCAAACACAGGGCAGAATAAAACTGTAAAAGACTTAAAACAAAGTGAGGGAAAAATAAGTTGTTGTCTTATAAATGCAGATGACACATAACAAATGTAAGTCTGGAAAAATATTAATTTAGTTAGGAAATAAAGCAACACTCCACTTCAGAAATATGAATTTTACCTCAACTATTCCAGTTTCCAGAATTACTTGGTATGACTTGAGAGCAACTTGCTGTCCAAATGAATGCTTTATCATGTTCTTTTCTGTATGCCTGTAGGACCTGCTTATCATATCTCATTTAAAATGTCATTTGCTGTGTCTTCTTTTATAGGTCTGGTCAGGTTTGCCAGCTTACTCGGCTGCCAGTGCTCTCAGTGCTGTAAGAATAGTTGTGGTTCCCACTGCTTCTGCAAAGTGGTCGGGCAATTTGGGATGACCACAGGCTTTTAGGCATATCTAGCTAGTAGCCTTATCAGCCTCCAGTCTGCAGGAATGTGGGTGTTGTTCTGCTGCTGCTTTTTAAAGTCAAAATCTTCTTTAACTTATTCAAATTAGCATCCTGAAATGTACATTGATTTTACTTTCATTTTATAATTTATATACAGACAAGTGCTTACACATTTCAAGCAACGTTGTGCTATCTCTTAGGTTGAATTTTTTTCCATAACAACTATATTTTATTTCCCTAAATATTCTTCTCTAAATATTCGTATTATAATCATGAAAATTGCAGCCCTACAGCATCACCACCAGACACTTTGCATTAGAAGTTGACTTACCAAAGGCTTACAGAGTGACTTTCCTGAAGCCTTTACAATGCATCAAAGCTTTAGTGGGTTACAAAGAATTATCAGATCTGGAACTTGGTTTATTCTTATTGCAATCACCAATGGACGTGGACAAAAAAAGAAAAGCTTCTCATTAATGACTAGAAGATTCAGTGTTGGGGGGATGTCAATTGTTTTGATTATGGAATGGAAGAATACTTTTCAAGATCTCAATGTTTACCTGGAGAATTATGCAAGTTTAACAACTCTCAGAAATGGAAAAATTGTGACTCCTCTTAAGATACACTGAGATCTTTTCTGTCTGATTTATAATTTTTCTGGCTATTATCATTAATATTATTAATGGAATAAGAATATAATTTATGGAGTAATAATTTGGAAATATTATTCACGGAATAGGAACAACTGGTGTGCAACTGTTTTTGCTCATTCAAGGAAAAGTGCCTTTCTGATTAGATCCCAAACTATATCACGTCATTGCATAATGGTGCATTGCATGGCCCCATCAGAGACTTGCTGAAAGTAGCCAGAAGACAAAGTCTTATTTGCTCTAACATTTGGTTCAATGGCAGGTTTATCATTTCAAGGCTAAGACCGAGAGATATACGTAAATATTCTGTGATTATTAACTCACTTCCCAAACTATCCTGTTCCCATCTTGCTGTAAATCTCGTAAAGCTGTGCAGAAAAAAACTAGGGAACCTTCTTGGTAACAAGCGGACCATGAGCCAACAGTGTGCCCTTGCAGCAAAGAAGCCCAACAACGTCCTGGTTTGCATGAGGGGGGAAGCGTTGCCAGCAGGCTGAGGGAGGTGGTCCTTCCCCTCTACTCAGTACTGGTGAAACATGTCTGGCATGCTGGGTCTGTTTATGGGCTCTCCAGTCAAAGAGAGACATGGAGTGAAACCAGTGAAGGGCCACTAAAATGATGAAGGGTTTGGAGGAGGAGGAGGCTGAGAGCGCTGGAACTGTTCAACTTCTGTGATACTGTGACTCAGTTAACTGAGAGTGGATCTGTTTGGGCGCAACAGGGCAATGTGCCCTTACACTTCTTTCTACACCTCTCTCCCCTCCTTTCTTTTCACCCTCTTGATCCCTCCACAAATAGGATCATATTCACTGAAGCAACAGAGACTAATGAATGTGGGGGAAGAGGTATTTTAACAGGGATGCTCTATGTACTTTCTCGAGTATTGCATCTAAAGAACAGATGATCTCTGATTCACTTCTCTGGGACAAGAAGCTGCCTTCTTGCAGCATGAAAATGCTTTTTTACATAGAATATAATCTTCATTGTGTCCATACCCTCATAAATTCCCTGGTAGTTTTCCAGCTTTCAGAGATTTATTTATATGCTTTATCACGCGGAAAGCCTTTTGACTTCTGCTTAATGAACACATAATGAATGTTTTCTGGCCCTGATACCACATTATATAGGCTAGATGTGTCACATTTCTCTCCAGGCTTCTCTTGGGCCCTTATAGATATAAGAGCTAAGATCTGACTTTCTCAGATGGGATGTGTGTTATTTTGTTTTACTTTGTTTTAATCTCACAGCCACTGAAATGATGTTAGGATTCTGTTGCAGCCCTTTGGAGTAAAGTTGGGTATTGTATTCCCCCAGGCCATCGCTGAAGTGTGCATGGATGTTTGGTGGTGCTAAGCCTCCTGGGGTAGTGCTGGACGACTGTGTAGGGTAGAGGAATCCAAACCTAGTGCAGCTTCTGGTGCCCACTGGAAATAGCTCCTGGTCCTTTGTGTCCCCCAGGCTATGCCTAGTATTGCCCAGAGATTGCTAGTCAGCCTGGGCCAAAACCACCATGTTGCAGGAGAACAAACCTTCTGGACAACTAGTAATCTGGTGTCTAAACTCACTCCTTGGCTTTGTTTTTACTGGGGGCATAGAAGTGATCTCAAAAAATGGAGCTGTGTTGCAGTATCAGGAAAGGGAATATTTTTTTTAAGGTAGTTCTGTTAATGGTCTGTATTAAAAGGAACTACCAACTTTTTCTGCTGCTTCTTCCAGTACCTAAAGGGGGCCTACAGGAGAGCTGGGGAAGGAGTTTTTACTAGGGCATGTAGTGACAGGACGAGGGGGAATGGATATAAACTGGAAGAGGGCAGGTTTAGATTAAACATTAGGAAGAAGTTTTTCACTCTGAGGGTGGTAAGGCACTGGAACAGGTTGCCCAGAGAGGTTGTTGAGGCCCCATCCCTGGAGGTGTTCAAGGCCAGGCTGGACATGGTGTTGGGCAACCTGGTCTAGTGGAGGTGTCCCTGCCTATGGCAGGGACGTTGGAACTCGATGATCTTCAAGGTCCTTTCCAACCTAAACCATTCTATGATTCTATGATTCTTAAAGATCCTGCAAATTTGGGAATTACATGTAACTCTTATAAGATTCAGAATAATATACTATTCAAGCTGGAAACTGAAACAGCCTCAGGTTGGTTTTTAGCTGCACTCCGGTGGCCCCATGGATGTTGACTGCAGTTGCAATTAAAATTGTTTCTTTCATCATTTATCAACATGGGTTTTATAATGGAGTATACATAGGAATGCTGAGAAATAATTCATGGAAACGTAGTTAAGTCTGAATCAAAGTATCAAAACCAAAAGAGTAAAACATAGATCTAAACCCAAAATTAGTGACTCAAGCTGTTTCTAATTTAAAGGTTACTGACAGTACTCAGTATTTATTTCGGCTGAATTTGATTTTTCTCTTTAAATTGCTCCACTGAGTTTATAGATTGACTTTCAACCAAAACCTGAAACCGTGTCCACACATCTTATTTTATAGATTTTGCTTTCAAATTGTTGTCTCTGGGCAGATTTAGTTGTTGATTTTCTGATGGACAAGCTTTGTTTCTGATTTTTTTAAGTCATTTTCATTTCCTTTATAACATTTCGAAATGTCATCTGATGTATTTACTCTGATAAATAAGAAATTAGTTGTCAACCGTGACTGATTTAAATAAAAAGGGAAAGGAAAATAAGCATTTAACTAGTACACCTAGCTAAACTAAATTGCTTTATCATGTTGATTAGCTTCTTCGGAATTCACAGAGGAAAAAAATTAAGAAATTTCATGGTTTATATTTGCAACGACAGCTTCATTTTGAAAAATAAAAGACCACATTTGCGGCTCTCTTAGTCATGCCTTCAAAATGAGTGGACCACTTTTTCAGTAAAAAAGTTATGGTTATATTCTGATACTCCAAGGCACAAAGCTCTGCTCTTGGAATTCTATGTCAGACTGTACCTTCCCACCAATAAATTGATCCTTGTACCGACAATTGGGTAGTTATAACTGTGATCACCTCATTACTGTATGTAAATGTTAGCTTCTTTGCTTGCGAAGAGATGTATCTGCTCAGTCTGCAGTTTCAGTAAGACTGGAGTGGAAAGCTCAGACTGCTGAGTCTCAGCAAGACTGTCCAAATACTGAATTTGGAAGATGTTCCTCCTCCGCTTATGGCTCTGGCAAGCAGTCAAAGTACCTACAGTAAAATCACATCCCAGACTTCTGTTGTTGCATGAAGGGTGTGAGTTCAGATAAGAGTAAGGGAATAACAGATAAGAAAAAAGGATAAGAATTCTACAGGTTTTAATTTCCTTTCAGTTTTTTTTTTTTCTTGTCCAAACTGTTGCTAAATTTAATATTCATTAAAACCCAACCCAGAGCAAGACACTGGTAGATTTTCCTACATGGTATTGCTTGAGTCTTCAAACACTGATCTGGACCAAGCACTCTAGTAAAGAAATGAAATTTGTATAGTTAGGTGGAGGATCAAGAACACTTGTACTGAAGAGAGTTCAAATCCTTGTAAGTTCTTGTGAAAAAAAAAAAAATGGGTGCTAGACTTCTGGGATTCTTTCAAAAGATTCAGAGGGGTGATATTTGCTTTAGAAGCAGGTGGGGGGAAGTAGGGGAGAGATTTCGGGCTCTGTGCTGTTCACTGCTCTCCCACAGAGACTGTCTTTGTGACTGTGTTTAAGTTGCTGGGTTATAGCCAGACTGGCAGATAAAGCCTAACTTGTCAAAATCCTGACTGTGTCTGCCTCTTCAAGACCTCTACACCTCTAGTTGACAGTGTTCAGGTGAACTCAGGTACAGAGATGGGTTGTTATGACACTTGGGTAAATGGGAGGCTAAGGGAGAAGAGTAGAAGACATTTGGATTATTCAACCAGGGAAAAGAAAGACTGAAAAGATATGCTTTCTGTCCATAAACACACTGAGGAGGACAGATAGATACCAGGGAAGGAAAAGAGCTACTTAAATTAAGGATAGTTTTGGCACAAGCACATGTATTTGTATAAATGAGCTGTGAATAAATCTAGGTGGGAAGTTTGACTGGCGTTCCTAACAGTATTGTGATGCAGGAACAAACTTGCACTTGAAGAAGCTGGCCAAAAAGCCTCACCAGATTTAGAGTAGAGTTTAATTAGTTTATGAATGGGATGATGCAATGTGGTTGCCTGCAGAGATGGCTTTAGGCAATGGCAACAGTAGGCAGTTACTTAGCTTATCAGAGTTATTGACAGGGGAGGGGGAGAAGAAAATTTGGCTCCAGACCTTATAGGGTACTGAACCCCTAATGCAACCTGTCTTTGCTTTTGGCTTCTCATGGCCTTAAATACTAAAAGCTTCCCGACAAGCAGAAGCAAAAAACTAGTGCCTTAAATACCTGTCACCAGTTTTGCTCTCAGCGGTGTCTGACAAGGCTTCCACAGTGGAGCAGTGTCATATCACATCTCCATCATACACCCCGGCCTCATCTTCCCTTACTGCCATGATTTTGGCATGCAACTCAAAAGTGTGCACACGGTCTTGCCTCTGCAGACCTCAGAGGGGACTACTGAGATCACTGACTATTTGAGTCTGCCTAAAACAAGCTCTGTGCATAAGTGTGAGCATCTTTCCTTGGGCCTCTCTGTGTGTTGTCTCCAGTTTAAGGGCATCCTACTTACGAAGTGACAACACTGCTCCAGAAAAATAGCTCTATCGTGGGATCCAGTATGGGCCAACCTGAGTTGTAGCTGCAAGTGTGAATGCCCACACAGAGATAGTCTCATTGTGAAACAGGATCAGATTATTTTGGCAAATTAGGAGACTGCTGACAAAGGTTGAAGATATTCCTGTCCCTACCGCAGATTTTCCTGTCCCCAACCCCAGTATTTTCCATGACTCCAACCTAGTCTTATGCTGGGTAGCAACTCGGAGTTTGCCACCATTGTGACTTGATAACATAAGACGTCTTTCCAGTGTTTGATTTCTAAATACTTAGGACAAAACTTTATTCCCTGTGAGTTTCTCTTCTCCTAT
This sequence comes from Charadrius vociferus, assembly GCF_000708025.1. NCBI lineage: Eukaryota > Metazoa > Chordata > Aves > Charadriiformes > Charadriidae > Charadrius > Charadrius vociferus. Next base: position 301,678 of record NW_009648955.1, read on the forward strand.
ACAATGAATCAGAAACCTATTTCGCATTATTTTTTGTTGGGGAAAATGCCCTAATAATACTAAAATATTCCAATATGGTAGTATTTGAAAGGTAAGGAAAGTATGCCTAGCGAAGGGTGCACTTTGACAGGCGTTTCTTTTGGCCGGAGAGTCAGCTTTTACAAAACCTTGGTCCTTGGTCGTTAGCTCTTGTTCACCTGCTACTTGAGTTGAGACTGGCCTAGCTGTTGGGAGGTTGCAGGGTGAGTCAAATCGAGGGTTGAGCAGGGTTAGAAAGAACATGGGATTCAGCTTTTGCTGAATTGTTTTGCTGTGTGCCTGCACAAAAAAGCTCGAGTAGGAATAAGTGAAGAAAGCGGATGGAACAGTAGCTGCTTAAATGAGACTGCTGCTTAAAGAAATACTTGTTAAGCAACAGCTTGAGGTGTAATTGAACTGTTTGGAAGGAAAATTATCTGGGGGCTGAGGGAGCAGTAGAGCAGGACAGTCTGCAGAAAAATCCTTATTTATGGGGAAAAGGGTGTGATAGAGGTTAGTTAAGACCTACTTTGGCAGCAAATGAAGCAAAAATGGTGCTCTAAAGAGCGAGTAAAGGAGATGCTAATGAAATATTAAATCATTGCCAGAAAATAGGATACATCAGTGTACACAATATTTATGGCACCGATAAATTACATATCCTCCTAGAAAATAGAATGAAAAAGTAGCAATTGAAAGAGATGCCTTGAGGATTCCAGATACAGATAGTGTCAGTAGAAACTGGATAGTATCTTGTGTATGGCTAATTAGCATCAGTGCTTTTCACACAGAAGTACTTCTACTGTTAATCACGTAATGAATGTCTCTGGAATTCGATTTTAGCTATTTCTTCATCTACTTGACAATTATTTGTGAAGTACAGGCTGGTATTTCATGCAGAGGTTGAAGATGACAGGAATTTCAGTATTGGGCTTGGTATGAGCAAGACACAAGATCTCTTTAAAACACTTATTCAAGAAGCCAGGGAACAGTTATCAGATTCACTGTCCCTTAAAAAGAACAATTCTGTGAAGAATACGTAAAATCACCCTTTATAAAACAGTCACTTCTTTTGGGTAAACAGTTCTGTGAATCTAACTGCCTGTAATTCACCAGTAGATACATAATTATAACTATACATCCCACGATGACTTTGTGTGTGGTAAATGTCATGCAGGAAATGAACAAAGAAATAGAATTATATTAGAAATGAAGTGTAACTACAGCATCTTAAAATCACTTTCTGAAATGATGACTCCCTGGTCTGTACATTGCAGGAGTTTGACAGTCCAGGTTATAACTTTTTGAAAAATGATTTCTAAGTCACTGTTTTATGTAAATTACATCCTCTTCTGGGCTCAGTAGCTTTGGCACATTTTATCATCCCGAGTAGGTTGGAGTTTGTTAGTTTTGTTTGCTTAAACCAGAGGCTGATGGTTTTGATGAGTACTGCAGTAGTACATTAGGCATTTTTTTTCTGCTCATTTTAAAATGACTTTTCATAACGAACACAGAAGTGAGGTAGATATTTTTTTAAGGGTGCAAGGACTCCTCAGGACTAGCAAATCTTATCAAATAGCTTCTGAGAATCTGGTACATTCTCAATAATAAAGAGGCAGGAGGCACCAACACCCTATCTGTGGGCCTAATGGTTTTGAATACTTAGAGGCATTAACTAGTTCTGTGCACTGAGGTTCAATTCGTACCACCAGTTCTGGCTATAAGCAGTAAGAATGCTTTAAATGTATATGTCTTAAGGCAATCAGCACTTCAGACAGTGAAAACCTTAAGCTATGTAGCCAGGTCCCAAAGGGTAGTCCCTTTAAAAACAGTGCTAGGCTCATGGGGTAATTTTTTGGAAGTGATTTGTAGTCCAATGACAATAGGGAGAGCCTTCAAAAGCACAAGTTAGGAGTTAATATGAAGGAGTAAACCCTTTTTAAGGGTTGTGTGATTCATTTTCAAGTCCTTCATAACCAGGCTTCCCAGAGAGAAGCTGGTTTGGAGCTCCACTGCAGGAGATGTTGCAGAACTAAAGACTCTCAGTAAAGATGTAATAGGATGAGGGACGTGCTGTACCGAGGACGGAAGAGAGTTTACATACTCTTCCACTAATTCCTGGAAGGGGTGAACTTCGAGAGGTTTGTGGAAGTGTAATAATTGCCTGAAAATGTGGCGACACCTCCAGTAGTAAATAAAGCAGGCCAAGGGCTGTCTCTGGGGCCACCCTGCACACAGCATGGCCACAGGACTGAATTCTCTTACATCCCAAAACAAGGCAGCAGCATCCATAGCACCTACAGGACATGGTCACTGGCTCATGCTAAACCTAAAATCATGCCTGACAGGAATGCAAGTTGGCCTGGGGCAAAATCATGGAGCATGCTAACAAATTAATGGTTCAGATAATTACATGGCAATGTTCAGACAGATACCCTGGTCCTGTTTGTTTATTGGTACAGACTTAGCCAAAAGCTACAGTGGAGCAGATGCCTTGAAACAGCAGAATCACAGACAGCAAAGAGAGCAGTGGATACATTCGGGTTTGCGCTGGATAAATCACTTCTGCACTGAGGTTCAGTGAATTAGGCATAGGTTTCAGATTTGAAAAATAGGGTTCAAACCTTAGATGGCTGTTCAAGAAACCTTAGAAAAGTAGGTAAACTCCAAATGTTCAGACATATTCTCCCTTTTAGCGGGAATGATGGATTTTGTGAAGTGTTAATGACATTTAAAGTGTCAGATGACTGCTGCATTTTCTTTCTCAGCTTCTGCTGGGATAGATGGTGATAATTGGCAAATACCTTCTAAAAGCAAGGTGATATACAAATATATGTGAATCACCAACCCACATACAATCTATCAACAGGATAGTGTTTTGTTGGATCATTTTTCAAAACCTGCTATACTTCACAAATATCAAATGAACATGACAGCTTAAAATTAAAAACAGGTTTGATCGAGGTTGTGGCCAGTTTCAAATGTATCTTTTGCTCCAAAGGTTGCATTTTCAAGTTTAATTTTATGTCCTTACTACAATATTACTGTATATTACTATAAAATACTATGAAGTCTGTAGAAAGACCAGTCTATAAATGGTATCTTGAAATCATCACTCCAACAAATACTTACGAGGTTTAGTGGGAGTGAGTCAGAGATGTTACATTAAAATGACCAGCTAATATGATATTATTCAGGAATTTGAACAGTATTTGTAATTAATAATGGATATTCTGCATGGAATACTTGAGAGCAAACCTAAGAAAGGTTAAGCAATTTATTTTTACAGTAGTCAATTTTAAGTTGTATTTACAGTCCTACAGATCCTACTGAACTTCATTACAACATTGTTACTAGGGCAAAGTTCAAAAGCAGACATTTTGTGAAAGCCAAAAGCCCTCTGTTGTCACAATATAAGAAATAAATCTATAATGCCAAAACAGTTTCTTTGCTTAAAAAAAAAAAAAAAAGAGAGATCATAGCACTTGAAGAGTTTATATGCTTATCTAAGACTTTATATGTTTAAAGGTTTGCTGCTGATCAAAATTAAATCTCACAGTGGCAGGAGCTTCTGTAACGGACCAAATCTTGGTGTTGTCATGACAGTGAAGTGGGTACTTGTGCATTATGCCAGAATGAAACCCAGACTGACATTTTTGACTGCCCAAAGAAAAGTAATATCTGGAAGATGGTCATTTGGACTTCTTTACAGTGCCCCAGAGATAAATTCCCTTTCTATTGCTTTCATTGAATTACTGCCTTATTAGGGAAGTTCTGATATCTTCTGGTACTGAGTATCTTACATGGCTTTAATTTACTAAGAATGGAGATCATCAATGCATTTCATGTAGCTTTCAAAAAAAAGCCTGTTCTGTTATCTACATCAATTCTAAATGTGATTGATGGATAGAAATAAATCTTTCAGTACATTCACCTCCTCATGAGCATGTGTTATGAGTTGTTTATTGAACAAAGTTCTTTGTATTGCTGTGCTTCAGCTATTGAGAAGGACAACACTACTCAAAATGGCATAGCATCTGTTGGGTTGTGCAAAACCCTGCATACTTTTATTTTTGTCATAGAGCTGCCTGCAAAATGTTGATTTTATTTGCATATAAAAACATGACAAGTGTCGTTTCATGAAGTGGGGATGTTTTTAATGTTGATTTGTATCCTTCTGCCTCTGTGAATTGTGTGTGTGAGAACAGGTTACTGAAGACATGCTAAATTAAAAGATATGTCTACTAGATATATAGACATATTTATATAAAAATCACAAAAACATAACAGCTGTGGCCGGGTCTGATAGGACAAAGCACTATTTATTTTTTTTTGCCTAAGATGGAAACTGACAGTTTTTGGGTACGTTTGCTACAGAAGCATCCAACAACACTTCATTCAGGGGCATCCAAAGACCGAGGCCACTTCCACAAGCTGAGACCAAATTCCTGGGAGGTATGTCAGCAGCACATACCTGTTTGGTATGTTTGCTCACTAGCTGTCCAACACGTGTAAGATAGTGCAAGGAAGGTGATGCATTGTAACCTATAAATGGCAGCAAGTAGCCACAGCACACTCTGAAACTTCACTTCACCAGAAGCCTTTTATAACTAATTAGGTAGTTCAAATATCTTGAGTGTGGAAAGATACGGTTTACTTCTAGAATACTTGATTTCTTTCTGCTCATTATATTTTTACCATAATTGCTAGTATCTAGTGAATAAAATGTGTGCTGAATCTTCAGAGGCTATTTTAGCAATATTTATATTTCAAATTTATCTGTAAAATAAATAATTAAATACAGCATGCTAGGCTTTGGGTTGCTTCTGGTAGATAGTTTGGAAAGATACAGTAAGATTTGTGAGCAACAATTTAAAGCTATGAAAAATCCCTGGTTTATAAAAGACTATATTTACATTTTGCCAGGTATAAGTATTGAATCATTATCAACGTTATAGAATTACAGATTTTTTTAAATGTATTTTTTTTAAATCAGTACTCTCAAAGAACTTATTTGCTTTCCAAAACACTAACGAATTTGAAAAACTATCACTGGAAGGTATAGTCAAGTTTTTCTGTGTACACATATTTATTTCTTTAGGAACGAAAAGAATTCTCAAATTTACCTTTCAAAGAAAGTGATTAGTAGCAGTTTCTCATGCATAACATTCAAAATAATCTTACTTCTAAGAAAGTATTTAAAATCTGACAAACATGTAAGCAAACTCAATATTTGTAAAGAGACATAACATGTATTTCTTTTGGTACACAGATTGGTGATTTTGCAGTATTCTAGAATGGAAGGCGACTCCTTTCTCAGCTGTTGGAGACTGAGCTTTGCAGAGGAATTCCTCTCCAAAAACCCTTGAAGGGAAATGAAATCTCTCAGCCTCCCTGAGTCACCAGCTGTTTGTCAAGCCAATAACCTCCCTTTCCATCAGTGCTAATGATCATTATGTGACATTAAGTCCTCTAACTGTGATACTGATCTACAAGTCTGATTTGCCTGGTCTAGATCTGATTTCAGTCTCTGTGCGGTTTTGTGCTGTTGGATCTCTTCACTCTCTTGATGTTGCTGGAATGTCTCCCAGATCACACCAGATTATGCCAGTAAGTGAAATCAAATGGTTGGTCAGCTTCTGCTTACGGTGATCAAGTTGTGAATCTAGGATTGATCTGGTATAACCCTCTTTTGATTTAAAGAGTGTTCTGGTCATTAATGTGTCTTTTTCATACATGTACATATGAAAGGCATCTAACAGTCAGTGCTGCAGTTGGTTTTCTATCCATTTTTTAATCCTGATTCTTTTTCATTATTATTCTTATATCAGTTGCAGACTTCTAACCTGTAAGTATTGTTGTCATCTTGTTAATCTTTCTTGTGCAATATTAATACTCTTTGAATCTTTGAGATTTATCTGATATTCTGTGTTTTTTTATACATTAACACCAGAGACTTTTTCAATTTACCAGATGGTCCAACACTTTTAGAATTTTGGGGCTAGTTTTATAATGTTTAGCTCCAGAAGATGTTTCACATTGTTCTTGCCAGAAACTATTCCATCATTCTCAGGTGGAGGAGAATTTAATACAGGGCTTTGGATCACCGCTGACAATCTGAACAACAGGCATCAAAACTAGGCATAATGATTGAATCTGTATATAGAGCTGGTTGTACCAGATTCTGCTCCAGGTGCTGCAGATTTGCTGCAGCCAGGCTGGGTTCTGCTTAGACTGAATGGGTGGAGACTGTCCAGGAGCTTCAATAGTGTTTTCTTCCACATATGTTGAATACATATTTGTTGATTCCTACCAGACATTCTTGCTCTTCTGTGTTACTTTTAGAGCCCGATGTCTGTTATTCTCCAGGAGTCTTGGTCTCTCTTCTGCCCCTGAGATGTCTGAACACTGGTTGCGTGGGGAACAAGGAAGAAGAAGTGGCAGTATAAATACATTTCAAAGTTATGACTTAATAGACTTAGTAAAGACCTGATGGGATGATTCATCTACTGGGAACATTAATATAAACAGTATAACTTGTTCAGGACAGGTAGACATGGAAAAGAATGCAGGTGTTACCTTATGTTTTACCTTGCATGCAGGCATCACTCGCTCTCAGGTTAAGAATAAAGAGGGACATAGGCTGCCTCACAGTTCCTAAGTAACATTTAAAGAAGATAAAGCGCTGATGTTCTGCTCGGACTCAATAGCAGGCCACCTATCAAGGAAATCACGTGATGAGTCTTTTATGAGCAGAACCATCCAAACCCCAGTACTCAGGTCTATCAGCATACTTTGATTACAAAAATTACCACGTTGAGGAAGGAATCCAGCTACCCTCAGGCACTCTGGCTGATTTTTTAAAAGTTTTAGTGGAAAATTTTTGTTATAGAAGTTGGAGAAAGCAAGGAGAGATGACATTTTCCAGATTTGATCCTCATAATTTGGTAGAGCCTAAAGGAAAAAGCATCAGTTAAAAACAACTTCGGCACTTCATGAGCGATCATGAAGCAGCAGAATTCATGACAAACAGGAAGAGCTGCAATGTGCTTCAGCAGAGCAGATTATAGAAATTCAGAGAACTAGTAAGTGAGATCCTGTGGGAGACAATTCTGAGAGAGAGTTAAGCACAGTAGGCAGTTCTTTAAAGGAACTGTGTTAAATGCAAGTTTATGCAAAACTATGCAAAAGAAACTATGCAAAACTGCAAGTTATGACAGTGCGGAGGAAGGATAGGCGCTATAGATCGCTCACCAAGGAAAAGACTTTTAAGAAAGATGAATGGATGAACATTTGAGGCCAAAGAGAAAGTCAAAAGCAGAGAGTGAAACCATGTGATGCATAGGTCACATTTCCTTCTTAGCACATTAGTGCACTAACAGGTAGAGGAAACTAAGGAAAGACTTGGTCCACTTCTCTGCAGGATGAAGGTCATTGGCAAACAATGCCTGGAAAGCTGGTAGGTTTAGTTCCTTCTTTGTTTCACTTTGTTTCACTCAAAAGGTCAATTGTGAGCAGATGGTATCATGAAACTGGCACCATGACAAAAAGGGCAAGAACTTGAAAGGGGAAAGAAAGCATTCAAAGTTATGCAAGTAAATGAGATTTGATCTCTGCAAGTACATGACGTTCTCATCAGCTTGTCCAAAATGACATTCTGTAAGTCTAGAAAAGGGTAGAAAGAGTGCCTATTTTTAAAAAGAAATAGAAGAGAGAGGTTAAAATTATAAGCCAGATAATTAACTTCAATTCCTGTAGAAATAGTGGATAAAATAATTAACACGCTGGTTGTGAACATTTAGAAAATAGTGCACAAAGAGAAAGGAGTGGTCAATAAAAACCATGTCAAGCCAAAATAATTCCATTCTGTCATGGGGTAACACTTCATGTGGCTACAGAAAACCAGTTCATGTCACATCTTGATTTTAGTGAGTCTCTGGACATGGTCTCCTAGAACACTCTCATAAGTAAGCTAGAAACATATGGCCTAGATTAAAATGCTGCAAGGGAAAGAAATCAAACTATGGCAATACATTGAGTGGGGTTTTTTTTTAGGAATCTGTCCTTGTTCCAGAATTAGTTGATATTTTCTTCAGTGGCTTGCTGATGGAAAAGTGAGAGTGCTTATTATGTTTGCAAATGATACCTGGCTAGGAGGAAAGGCAGGTAGAGGATTAAAACTCAATGTACTCATGATAATTAAGAGAAAAGATCTGAGACAAACCAGGATGTAATTCAATAAGAAAAAGTGTGTGCTCTGTACTTAAACAACAAATATCTATCTACCCAAGCACAGGCACAAGAGTGCCCATGTAGCTGGTTTGCTGGGTTTTTTTCAGACAAGGAGTCAGAAGCTCATAGAAGATCATAAGATAAATGGGAGTTGGCAAAGCCATGGAGCTGTGAAAAAACACTTGCTGTCCTGCATTGTGGTGATAATCCTGGAGGAAAGGAAATCAGTTTTCAGCTCTCTAGGCTCCCTGCCTGTCCTGGTATGACCCAACATCCCACTGCTCCTTGCAGTTTGGTGTCAGGCACTGGTGAGCTCCTGTGACACCTCAGACTGTAGGTATATCCTTATGAGCGACCTGTACTTTTGGCTCCTTTTGCTTCTGATCTACTGAAGTCCTTCATATTTTTACTTTAAAACTATTAACTCAATGGAAAATATGCCATCCTATGCTTTTGCAGTAGCTTACTGCAAAAGTAAGCTTACTTTGCAGTAGCTTACTGTACCTGTCCTACTGAGTAGCAACACCAGTAGAGTGTGTGACAAAACATCTGGGTGACAAGGACAGCTTTAGAATTGGATTTAGATTTGCTGAAAAGCACAAAGCATTTTGTAAAATATATATCATTTCACTTTTAGAACTACCTAAAACATTTCATAGGGAGTTTACTCTTTTTCTGTTTAGGACCTGTCCTTGAGCAGTTGGTTACTCACACACACACACACACACACACACACACACAAACCTCGACTATATTTATTGTCCAGAACTATCCATTAAGTAGTTTCTGGAACCAGTTCTGGGATCAAAGGTTATTCCCAGGTATTTCAGTCCCCAAAATGCCACCATGACTAAATGTTGTTTTCAGGGAACGGGTGGAAGAAGTGATAATAGAGTGTTACAGAGCAATTCAATAACAGATAGCCAAGCTGTCACTGGGGCAGACTCCTCCAAACTCCAGCAAAGCCTTTCACCAGGCAGATACACTTAAAAAATATGAGAGATTTTGAAGGATTCTGCCACTGTCGTTTCCCATCTATATCACAGTAAAAGAAGTGAGATAAGCTTTCACAGAACTGCTGATAGCTGGAGGGTTACTGTACCACACTGGACTGGCACATGTTCTGTTTGTGAAATACAATATGCAGTAAATGTTTTCAGGAAAATTTTAAAGGTATTTATGAATAACATTGGAATTATTTTGGATTTCCTTTCCTTGTCTCAAAAAGATGGTTTAGTTGCAGTGCAGCCAAACAAGTCAGTCTCTGAAGGGGAAATATGAAAGTGTTGTAATGATAGAAAGCACTTCTGATGTGTGACCAAGTCACTGTATAATGCATTACCTTATCCATCCCTGCCCTTAAAAGTCAGTGCTAAGGCCTACTGCAGAAATGGATCTATTTTCTAATACTGAGAAACTAAGGCCTTACTAATGGATTTTGCATGAATAAATTACATTAGCTTGAGGACTTCAAATGGAGGATTTAATGTCATGTCTTTGGGAAAAAATGTATATTTGATAAGAAAATAAGAAATACATTTTCTGGCAAACTGCTCTTCTACATTGGTCTTCTTATTATCATTTTAAATCTGGAGGCACTTCGAACCTGCTTAAGAGGTTGGGATCTTAAATTAATCAGAGATGGTGGGTTTGTGGGCAAATGGATCAAGTGCTATCATGAATTGTTGTCATGTGACCCTGAAATTAAGTTAACGTCAAATTGTGTAGTCTGTATATCTAAAAGACGCTTATAAACCAGTATTTTTAAAGGAAGCTGATGACATAATACCATTTTGTTCTTGGTTTTGAAGTTCTGTTTGTAGAAGCGGAATCAGAAGCATTCAGTAACTGTATGAAAGACTTTGAGGAACTCTATAAATCTGTCATGACTGTGAAAATCTACGTATTGTTTCAGGAGGTGCTTGGAAGCAGCACACCCACCAAAACTTTCCTGACCTCCAAAAATCTGCATCCTGCCAGGCTGGTCAGTCTGAAGTGGAGTCCTTGTAAAGAACCTGCCACCTAGGGCCAACATAAAGACTTATACAACAGGTTTGAATCTTCCTTCTGCTTTTTTCCCAGTGTGTTTCTGTGCATATCTGCAAATAGGAGGATAATTAATAATTGGATATGGTGTATGGGACTGAACTAACTTGCTTCAGGAAAAAACTACACTGAGATATTTTTACATTTTTGAGACAGGTTGCCAATAGCCAAAACCAATAAAAAGTGAAATGTTGTTATTCTAGTGATGATGAAAGTTATAATAACAATTTCATTTGGCTGGAGAGGTCTGACGATTTTTACCCTTTAGATAAAGATGAATAAGAATTTGAGTTACACATTTTATTAAATAGAGAAACTTAATTGTTTTCTCTGGTTTAGGAGGACAGATGGAGTGCAAAAGAGGGCAAGTGAAGGAGGCTTGAACGCATATTTGTAACAATAACTTAAAAGTCTGACTCCAACCTGTAAGTAAGAGCCATGTGATATAAATAAATCATAGCTGTGTGGCACATTTGGGCTAGATATTGGATATAAAATAGCAATTAAATGGCTGGAAAGCAGCTGCTTGCCTGCCTATAAGACATCTGGCTTTTTTCCTCAGCTCAGGAAGAACTTGCTGCTACAGCCAACTGTTGTGTTTCAGGGACATGTTTTATTTTCCACCATAAAATGTAAGTGCAGTGTGACACAAAGCAATTTCCCCCTTTAAATCACTTAGAATTTTTAGATTTGGGTATTTTTGGATCTCTACAGCAGTAACCTCTGCTTCTTCCACCACCCTTTTCTGCTGCCCTTCCTATTTGTCCCTGATCTACTAGTCAGGCTGGTTTGATCATCATATTTGGCATAGATTCCCTGCCTTTAAAAGGCCCACTACTTTGTCTTAATGGTGCTTTCATAATTTAACACAGGCCAGGGAAAGATCGTGTTAAACGTTGCTTTATGAGCCAAATACAGCCATCTGAATGCTGTGGAGTCAGGAGGCTGTAGCTACCGCTGAGTGTATTGCACTGGCTGTCAGTGCTGTTTCCTGGTGCCCTCTGCTAGCCTCAAGTCATAGGGCAGTTTTCTTTATATCTTTGCTGATTTCTCACCCTCCTGAGGAATGCTGAAGTGTTGAGAAAGACAGCGTGGAGGCATTCGCTTGTCTGACGGACACACAGTACAACAAAGCTATAGCTCACAAGCTCAAATTCTTCTTTCTTTCTTAAGGAATATAGGAAATACGATTTCCTTTTTAATATGAGTTGAATGGAATTCACTTCTGTCTTTCTGAAAACCACAGAGCTAGCTGAAAAGTCAGAAAACCTCCCACTTCTATTTTCCTTTTCCTGTTTTCAAATGTTTCATGGAGCACCCACTAACAGAAAAGAAGCTGAACCTAAAGATCCCTCTTTACCGCTTGTTTGTTCCAGGCTGGTTGATATATATAGGTTAACTTTTCTGGTGAGGTAAAATACCTTAGATTTTTATTGTGATTTTTTAGGAGCTAGCTGAGGTATAATCTGGCATTCTGTTTATCCATGTAAAAATCAAACTAAGTTTTTCATGTTTTAGAGTGGTTTTCTTTCTTTTAGAACAAATTATGGAGAAAGCATTGTTACATACAATTCTGGTGACACAGAATGGACCATTTTGGGGTGGAGTGAGTAACAGCGCTGTTGACGAACAAATAAATATATGTGTGTGTGTGAGCATGCATGCACGCATGTGCATGTATGTGTGTGCATCTAAAATAGCACTTGCAGAAGTGGAAACTTGAACACTGTTGTTTACTGATGATTTTTTAACCTAAGACAAGATCCTTAACACGATCTTTTATCCTTGCTGCCCACCACTGGGTTACAAGTTTTGATTCATCTACAACACGGAGAAGCAAACTATGCACTTGCAAAGCAATACCCTGGGGATGTATCACAGGACATGCATTAAACTCACTTTTAGCAATGCTGAAATGAAGACCACTGCAGACCTTAGTAGATTCACTAATTGATATTTACTAAATGATAATTTTTAATTTTCCCTTAGTTATAATAGCAAATGAATTCACAGACTGAGGTAACAGACCATATAAGGAGTTATTCAACTATGTTATATCAGTGTATAAGGGTTCCTTCAGAGTGAGAGGGAAGCTGTAGCTATAGTAGAAAAAAGTTTCTCCTTTCACAGCATTTAGTCTGAAGCATATCTACTTTGGAAACTCTCTCCTTGGTTGTGGTACAATAGGAGGAGTTTTCACAGTGGGCAATTAATTTTAATCAAAACCATCATCCATTTTAGCTAAGAAATATGTATGTTCAAGTAGTTTTGAAGAAAGCGTGCAGCCTTTTGTCCTTTAAAAATACATAATCTGATTTGACAGGGCACATTTGTGGTGTCTCTGTGGTAGATTTTCTATTAAATTTATTTAAATACTCCCATTCTTGAGAAAATAAGCCAGATGAGTTGGTTTGAGACATTCATTAAAGCCTACTCCAAAACATGTTTTATATGAAAAATGGCTTTGCTACTGAGAATGATTGGTATGTCAAGAATTTCATTTCAGGCAACATTTTTGTTATTAGAACAAGCTTCTGTTGTCTACACAGGGGTTTTGTTCAAAAAGATATAAGGCAAGATAGGAAAAAAGCATCCTTCCAGTGTTCTTATCTACTATGCAATACTTCTATTGTAAGCATAGATAATAACAATTCTAATATTTTTTTCATTTCCTTGGGTGCTGCTTCTTACTCACATCTTATAATGGTCTTCATGATTTTACTGCTGCTTCTCTGGGGGCTAGAAAAATAATCAAAGAGCTTGTTTTTCAGTGAGCAATGTACTTGTTTATTGAAACCTTAGAATTGGATGCCTTAAAGGTGATCTTTTAAATCCCTTTTTGCCTTTTTGTATTTCCTGTGTAAAATACAAAGGCTATCACATTAAAACATGTTTTCCTTATTGTTTTCTGCATCATTAAAACTTGACAGGCCCATTTCTCTCCCGTTTCCTTTTGAAAGAAGACCAGTTTCTGAAAAGAGAGGAAGGAGGGAGGATTGAAGTAGGTCACAGCCTTTAGTGACATCACCATGCCAGTCCTCTCAAACTGCTCCAAGAGCCAAAACATCCATAAATGGGGAGGAAAATGAGAATATGATTAAAGCCAAAAGAAACAAACCAGACCAATAGTTTGTTCAGTAGGTTTCTGTGGTTTCTGTCTTATTTTGTTCTTATTTATATCCTGTCCCACCCTTGCCCTTCTGGAAACTTTATTATTTATCTCTTTTTTTTTTTTTTTTTGTACACTGATAAGCAAGTTTTAAAATTCTCTCAAATCAATACAACTCTGCAGCAGCCAACTGTGTAGACCATAGGTTTCTCTGGGTAGCAGATACACGTTTCTCTCCATCTTGGAAGACATCTACTATACTTTGTTACTACAGTGACTATTTTTACACAACCCTTGCTTCCTGAACAGCAACCACATTTCCAGAGACTGTTTGCATATGCCAGCAGCAGATAAAGTTAACATGTCAAGCAACTGAGGCAGCTAAGGAATGGGGGTAATGCACTGGATGGTGCTTGCTCTCTCATTTCTATTTTTGCTTGCATTTTTAAAGGTTGTCCTACCCCGTCCTGACAAAAGAGAAAAAACAAAAACAAAACCAAACCCAACAAACACTAAACCAGAAGATTAAAGTGTGTGATTCTTGGTGGGAGATAAAACACCTAATTATTAAATGTTGCCTCTGACAATGGGCTGAGGAGACAGTGATCATCACAAGATCATCACAGGTATTGGAAGAAAAGCACCACACTTCATCACCTGATCACATGAGCTTTCTGGATCTACTGTGAAACCATTACGTGGCAGACAACAGCAACAAGTGATTTTCTTAATACATTTTTTTCCTTGTCTAGTGTAGAGTATACAAAGTACAGTGCAGTCAATAGGAGCCAAAATACCTGGAGCTTCTTGAAACACAGCAAGAGTTTGGACACCATTTGACAAGGCATCCTAGAAACAAAGGAGGCAAAAGAATGATAAAAGGGGAAACTGGGATGACCTTGCCACCCCGTGTCTCCTCTCAGGTCATTGTTAAATGCAGCAGGGAAGGGAATAGAGTCCAACTGGCAATCTTCTGCATGCCAGCTGAGTGAGCTGGATACTGCATCCTGCGGGGAGATGGAGGGCATGTTTTAAATACTCCTGTACCCTATCTCTAACCAACAGGATCCTGTAATTTCCAACCACTTTCCTGCTTGCCTGTCTCTGAATATCGACAATAGGTAAAGTTGACACACACAGCAGTTGAAGCGTTTAGAGGATCTGCAATAATTCCCTGGAAGAAGTTTATTATCATTTGTAGTTGTACTTGATTATTTAAAGGTCACCTCTCTTCTGTACATAATCAGTTTTCCTTGTTTCCATTTTTACTTTAACATCCTCCAAACTAAAATAATTGATGAGAAAAATAAATGTGGGGAAGCAATGACTTTCATGCACCAAAGATCACAGAATCACTTAACAGCTGAAGTTGGATGGGATTTCTGGAGATCATCTGGCCCAACGCCCTGTTCAAGCATGGTCACTTAGAGCAGGTTGCCCAGAACCATGTCCAGACAGCTTTTGAATATTTTCAAGGATGAAGACTCCACAACCTCTCTAGGCAACCTGCTCCGGTGCTCAGTAACACCCACAGTGAGAAAGTGTTCCCTGATGTTTAGATGAAATCTCCTTTGTTTCAGTTTGTGCTCATTGCCTCTTGTCAATTAAAGAAGATGCAATAGTCTTCCATGAACCAAGTAGACAGAAGCTAATTCATGTATTTCATTGTAGTGTCCATCTGAAATATGAAAGTCTCTGGCAAAATCCCTGGTTCCTTTCTGGAAAAGAAAGAACCTCCTCAGCACTGTCAGCCACTCATGGATGCAGGGTTTGACTTTGGACCTGTCTTCAATTTGAAAGGTGTGAAATATTACCTTCAGTCAACTTGACAAGCATCTTTATTCCAGCATTTAGTCTTCAAACCCACAAATCTCAGCAGCAAGTACCACATAAATCTTTAAAACTGAGCAGTAGGTAGAACCTGCTGCTTTTAATTCTCTTTCAACCTTTGCTGAGCTGCCGTCCTTTAAATTGCTACTACAGCTACTTAATTTTCCTCCCCAGCATTACCAGTTGTTCAGGTTTTATTATAATTACGATTCATCAATTTTTTTCTTCTCGCTTGAATGGTGGAAGATAATAGCCATGTCACAGTGATGCAGCACTAACTCCAGGCACCGGCCCTTGTGATGTCATGGCTGTGTCACTGCAGGTAGAATCACAGAATCATAGAATGGTAGGGGTTGGAAGGGACCTTTGGAGATCAAGGACTTGGAAGGGACCTTCAGAGAATGCTGGTGGTGGCTGTCACAGGGGGGATGGTGAAACAGGAGGCCCAGGATGGCTGTAAAAAGGGCTGTGACAGCCCGGGCTGGCAGGCAAACATCCAGATGAGGAAGAGCTGAGAGGAGAGGACAGGGAGAGGAGGGCAGAGGGTGATGTTCACGGCAATGGGCGATGGATGTTCCTCCTTTGTTGTTTCTCCTGTCTATTACAGACAGATGTCTGGATAGGGATGTGACCAGACCATGGCATGCTCCTGTCCTCTCCCTCTTCTGCCGCTCAGATGGAGAATGTTACAACTTTCTGCAAGGACATTGACCTAAGGATAAGAAAACACACACAGCCCCAGTCTGTATCATGGTCCCATAGGCACCTGGAAAGCCCTTGCAACCTTGGACAAAGGGAGGTCCACACCACCCTCCCTCTCTGTACCCATCATGATCTTAGAAGGAGCTGGAGGGTCCCCAGAGCCATGGATAAATGGAGCTCCTCACCACCTACCTTCTCTGTGTGAAAATTATCTCAGTATAAAGTTTCTGATTCATGAACCCATTGGCTGCTTCTGGTTTGGTGCTGTCTTTTTACAGGAAACCTTTTGTGAATAAAGATTGCATAAGCCTAAATTTCTTAAGAAAAGGTTCCCTACTGCCAGGCTTTTCCATATAGACCTGCTCCTCGAGGGCAAGGACTCACCTTTCAATATATTTCACCCCAATTCCAAATCTCATTTCGGGTGACATCTTTCCACTTGTATGGAGCAACTTTGTTACTTGATAGCAAAACCGCTTTTTCTCCTATAAGGCCAGACTCTCTTTCGCCATTCTCTTTTGTTTCATGGTCTTTGTTCAGTGAGGAAGGGAGGGTACGGACTCTGATGTAACTAACTAACTCGAGCATATTTTGGGAGAATATGCCTAAAGATAGCAAATGGGCAGGCTGTTTTGTTCTTCTTGCATGAATCCAGACCAAAAAGTACTTTCTTACATGAGAAAGCACTGGAGTGGAACTGGAGACCACTTAGAATATTGTTGTATCATGTGGATTTTTTTTCCCCTTTGTTAAAATAGGATGTTTGATAAATAGCATAAGGAGAAAAAAAGAAAAGAGATGCTATAGAGATGCTATAAGAGAGGCAGGGATCTAAGTTTTCCTTGGAGACCTAACGTATGGCATATTGGCTTGACTTGATTGCTATTTTAGTTTTATCATCCCTATTTGTTTTTATGACTATTAGAATAGTATCTGGAGGTTCCACCCAAGGTTAGGCTTTCACCGCTTTTTACACTACAAAAAGTATGAAATAAGATTGTCCCTTCTCACTCATTGCAAGTTTATACAGTAGTTAAACACAGCACTGACATTAAAGATAACATCACAGAAAGATGTTCATATTGGTCCTTAAAACCAACCCCTACCATGATACACTGCTGTCTTAATTTTGGTGTAAGAAGATGGCTTCAAAGAATAAACAGTCCTTACACGAGCCTATCATTGCACTAAATTAACCAAGATTCCTGCCTGTAAACACAGAGGTCTTGGTCTGCTTCTTCCTTTGGCCAACTACCACCAGGTGCAACATGTAGTTCAAGATAGAGAATTAGAAGAAACATATCAATCAAAATATTTGAAATGTAAGGCTTTCGTTTCACCAGTACTGCTAATTCCCTGTACCTCTATGCCTTTATGCAAAGAAAGGTTTATCAAGAGAAACCACTTAGTGTTTTTCAGATGGTGTTAGGAAGATTTTTTATGGAGCAAAAGGAATAAAGTTAATTTAGATAGACTAAAGCTGCTGTCATCTTTTGCTCTTGTAGTCCTCCTTCTTTGAAGCCAAAGCAATAAGAAAAGAAAAAATATCTGTAAAGGAAGAAAATGTAGCCCAGCTTTCCTAGTGTCTCAGAGAGAATATCTGTATTAAAAAAAAAAAAAATTCTCAGGCTACCTCTAAGCAGCCAGCACAGGATGTTGGAATTGCTTTAATTGTGTTAGACTGGTACTCCCCTAAGTCTGCTCCTCTGGCTGAGGAGTACCATTAGCCCAGGGAAAGCACCCTGTTAATACAACTGTACTTCTCCAGTGCCTGAGCTAGCCTCTTCACACCTAGCTGACAATCTAGGCTTCAACTGACTTTGCCTTGCTGTCAGAGAAGAACAAGTGCAGAGTAGCACAGACAGTCACGGACTGAGTGTTGAAAAACATTTGGCATAGGGTAAATAGGTGGGAAAAACAAATTCCACAAACAAGCAGTTCGGCTGCAGTATGGGTGGCAGTGAGAGTCTCTGTTGCAAGGGTCGTTCCAGCAGCACCTTCAACTGGATCAGGACACGCTCCCCAAACTGCTGTTCTGTTCGATTGTTACAGCCAGTTGAACTGTGTTCCTGAGTGACCACTCCAGCCTATGCATGATCCATCACTGTTGAGTACCTTAAACTAAATAAAAAGCATATCCTAACTATCTTAACTATGTACATAAGATTGTCCTACACAATTATCTCAATACCTGAAGGAACAGGTTCTACTGGCTATAGTCAAGTATCTTATCTTCTACAGTTTACCAAACTGTAGAACCAATTCTACAGCAAGAATCACCTGGAGAGTTTTTGGGATCTCCAGATTCTCCACCCAGGATATTAATCTGCACACTGAAGATGTGTGCAGACTAACAAAATGGGTAATACAAATGGCTGCTGTCACAAAGAAAATTTTCATCTCAGTATTTTATTTTTCAGTTTGTCTGTTGATCCTCTCATACTACTTTTATTTTCTTCATATCTTACCCAAAATATACCTTGCTCCTACAGGCACTACCAGAAGTTAGTCTCTGTCCACTAGAAGGCTCTAGAAGATGACTGTCTTTTTTTTAATTACTGGTTTTAAATCTTGAATTTGGATAGTACTATGTGTGTCTTTAATTTCTACTGAGTTTGACAATTTTATGTAGTAAACTGTGTTATGGTCTAATTTGCCTCCGACAACAAAGCCTAGGCCTCTGCTTAACAGTACTTATTGTACCTTACCCCGACTCCTGTGTGGTAGAAGTGATCTATCCACCTGAATATGATCATCTGATTCAGAGAGTTAGCAGTACTTAGTAGTCAAACCAGAAAGTGGGAAAATGGGTCTCAACACCTTCTTTGCTTGAGTGACTGAATAGAGCAATGAGGTATCATGTTCAAAAATCGGTTGCCTCTCAACTTGCACTGTGTTCCACTTACACTCCAGTCACAGGAAATCTGCTCAGTTGCTAATATTTAATTTGCTATTATTTATTGCTTTTGATAATCCTGTCTAAATTAAGATATTTACTTCTTGGCTTGGATATGCATTCATGACATCTTCATCATGAGCAAATTTGTAGGAGATTAATTTTTCTCTTAACAAATTGGTTAATACATATTTGATGCAAACATATTGACAAATCACAGTGAAACACCTGCGCTAGTTTGAAATGGTCTTTGAAATCGCTGACGTTCTTCAAAATATGCAAATATACTGTAAAGTGCTCTTTCCCATATCCCTCTACCTGAGACATACTCATGACATCATTTTAAAGAAAGCACGAGTGTAATAGCAGAGAACTCCCTTAATCTGTATGCCAAATGTATATCATATCACTAATATTACCTTTTTCTTCTCTTGATTTATTTTAGCTTTGCCCTGAAAGAACAAGACGGTTACAGTCTCCACATAACTGGCATTTTGGTTGAGGGGTCCCAGCTGGATCCTCCCTAGATCTTTCATTCTGTCTGTCACATGACAGTAGATGTGGACGGTGCCCAGCTGAGATTAAAATTACCTTTTATTTATATAGTGAATCACTCAGTACCTCTATTTAACATGAAGAATTGTCATCAAAGAATATTAACTATGCAATATCCCTATGCAGAATTTCAGAAGATAATGTACCTCCTGCCAATTCTGAAAATGAAAAGAGAATTTGATACTTGTGTTTCCACTGTTTTACTAATCTATAGTAGTAAAGCTACTTAGCAGCTATGTATGGTAGAAATCAGACGTGAACAGAGACACAGAAGAGTTTTATTTGTTGTTGCTTTTCAAAGATAATCCTTGAGATACATTATTTTAGGGGAAAAAAAAAATAAAAAAAGAGTAATGTGTACATGGTGTACAATGGTGAGGCAGAAGAAACTGGTGTGTGAAGCCCACAAAGCTAGGATGTAATACTGGCAGCACTTTCAGCAGACCATGCTGAATTCCTAGCCTTTTGCAGTAACCATTGTTGAACTTTGTTTTCTTCAACAAACTTCAGACATCAGGATATATTTTAAAACCTCTATTGCAAAGTTTTTCAAGAAGCTTTAAATATTTTTAATCATATCCTTTCAGATTTTCTTCCTTGAATTGAACTGCTTGTCTTTTTTCCCCAGGCAGGTAAATGAGGACATAGGATCTTATTTTTTTATGGTGTACCAAATCTACTGACTTGGACTCATTTTCTTTACAAAATGACATTGATAACAAATAGTGAAGTCTGAATAATAAGCCCCAAGACTTCTGTCCATCCGTCCAAATCAGCAAGCAGTTACCTTTCCTTGACTTGCCCATAGTAGATCAGCATTTGGAGGAAGAGGTGATACACAGCTGCTCAGAATTCCTTTAATTCCCTATCACTGTTGAGCAGTTTTCCTGTGGTTCTTGAGGAAGAATGAAATGAGGCGTCTAATTGCAATGTAGAATTCATTTTCTGCTCTTTCTACAGGCCACCGCAAATTAACCAGGAAAGGCCAATGTCAGATCATCTGGGGAACTTAACAGAACACCAAGCCTAACAGCAATTATCTGACTTGGAAAGATCAGTATGAAGTTTGCTGAATGAAGAATACCTTAAATCAATTTCAACACTACTGTTCGTAGACAGAATTTTAGGTAGTACTACTGAGTGCACATAGTCACAAAGCAATGATTTTCAAGCTAATTTCTGTCGCTAGTATCTGAGGTTTTGAAAAAACTGCCAAGAAAAGATTATTTTCCTACAAGATTTTTAAGTTGCCGCTGATGTGTGTGTGCATAAGCTCTAGTGTGCACAGCTACTGCATATAAATTAGCAATCACATCTAAAAGCAATGGAGTGAAAAAGAACCTTTTAAAAAGTGATATTTATTTTATCAGGAAAGTGTTACCTCAATGGTCAATAAGTTCATATTTCTGTTAATAATTTTATCTTTCATGTATTTTTCTTGTACTTTTTGCAGAGGCAAATTGAAATAAGAGTTCCTTTCACACAGCCAGGATGGATCCATTGCAAATAAAAACAAGGCTAAAAGCATGAAACTTTTGCTGAAAACTCGTTTCTGTTTTGTTGACCATTGTGCACTTCAAGATGTCCCAAATGTAGCAAAATAAGTATACAGACAGATAAGCTGCAATGTGTTTATTACCAGGTAATGGTGAGCCACTCCCAGAAAATCAGATATAGGTTGCTGCTTTCACATCTACCTAGTTGCTCGTATGTTTGTTTTGGGTGTTTTTTTCCACAGACAATTAAAGAAGCAAAGAAGAATGCTGTAACCGAACAGATGAAAATGCATTTGTGATTGTCTAGGAGAACAAACTCACAACTGTGGCTTCATTGTTGGCTCATTTGGCACATTCTGTTGATATGGTCAAAGTACTTGGCCGCATGGGTAGAACGCGGACAGATCCTGAGCTCACTGCTAGCCTGTCCAGGGCACCCTTCTCCAAAACCTGTGTGTCTGCATTCACCATTGTGTCCTCTGATAGCACCTCACACATCTGTGTGTCACATGGACAAGCTTACAATAGCCAAACTAGCAGAGTGCTGGGAAAGTCTGGCTAGAACTCACATTTAACACAAATTAGCTCACTGGAGAGAAAGATTGTCTATGGTTGTTGTCTTCTTCACAAGGCTCAGGAGAAAAAAACAGGCATGCCATCAGCAGACAGTGAAGGCAGCCTGAGCTAATATAGATTAAGTAACTAGTGACAAGATATGAATTTGCCGGTCAGCACACGCATGCTTTGGTCAGGCCATTCAGACCTCCTCAACATCATCCTGCTAAGCATATAGCAAATCAGAAACACGCCCCAGGATGTGGCACACAGTAATTACAAAAGGGTGAATAAAAGGGCTACATTTACGTGCCTTTTCTTCTATGTTGCACGGTTCTGTATTTTATAAGCTGTCCTGTTCTATGGGAATGCATATAATCCAGTTCATATACAAGCACTACATGAGCAAGCAGCAGCCACAGTTAAGCATGCAAATCTATTTAAATTTGGATAACATTTTAGAACATCAAAGGAAATCATATTTCATGTGTAAAGTTTGCCATGGTTTAAAATAGGGAAAAAACTCTACAATAAGATTTCCAGTTTGATTGTTTTGCTTTCAATCATCAGAATACACACAAGTTTTTGAACTTGTAGAGCAGTGTCTTAAAAATAATGTGCTATGAAAGTAAAATGACTTTGCTACACTTTGCATGCTTTCCTTCCTTATCCAAGATTCTTCTGAAAGCCACCTAATACCAGCTACAGTTTCAAATGTCCCTTCTTCTCCTCCTTATTGCAGATAATTGGAAGTATCTGCTCCGTTCTCAGAGTACGCACTCCCATGCTTATAGCTGAAAACTGTGATCACAGCATATCCAAACATCTCCTTATCTTCTCAGCTTCAACATGGTTTTCTAGTTCTGACCAGGTACTGGAGTAAGGAGTTGGTTATTTTAAGTAGTCATTCCTTG
Organism: Charadrius vociferus; assembly: GCF_000708025.1. Lineage (NCBI taxonomy): Eukaryota > Metazoa > Chordata > Aves > Charadriiformes > Charadriidae > Charadrius > Charadrius vociferus. Next base: position 324,031 of record NW_009648955.1, read on the forward strand.
ATTTATGTCAATTTGAAGAAACTGCAAAACTGCTGTATTTTTTCAAGTCAATTCTTTCTCGGCATGGCACCTGTGAACTAAAAAGGATGTGCTTTCCAAAAGATATTCAGTGGCTGGTGCTCAGTGATGGGTGCCTCAGCCATTCCTGAAATTTTGTAAGCGTTGCAACTGGGCTGACACAGCAGCAGCAGTTCCGTGGTACAAAAGAGGCCGAGCATCAGACGTCTGGTTATGGAAACGATCAGTCTGGGAAGCCATTGGTTTGTGAGGATCCCCTCAGACTGACTGCCCGACATACAATCGAAGAGATTCTTACACATTGAAAGGACCCAGTAGGCTTATTTTCAGTACTTCTTTTTGCAGCTCTTGCTGGTTACGAGGGCCAACACTCTGACAGTGGGAACTGCCTCCATAAGTATGTCCAGCTCGTGGCAGGTTTAGTCACACAGGTAAGAGTGAAAGAGGGTCTGAAGTTAGAATCATAGAATGGTTTAGGGTGGAAGGGACCTTGAAGATCATCGAGTTCCAACCCCTGTGCCATGGGCAGGGACCCCTCCCACTAGACCGGGTTGCCCAAGGCCACGTCCAGCCTGGCCTTGAACACCTCCAGGGATGGGGCCTCAACAACCTCTCTGGGCAACCTGTTCCAGTGCCTTACCACCCTCAAAGTGAAAAACTTCTTCCTAATGTTTAATCTAAACCTGCCCTCTTCCAGTTTATAGCCATTCCCCCTCATCCTATCGCTGCATGCCCTAGTAAAAAGTCCTTCCCCAGCTCTCCTGTGGGCTCCCTTTAGGTACTGGAAGGTGTCAATAAGATCTCCAAGTTCTGCAGTAGACCTTTGTATTCTGTCTGTGGAAGAGACTGCAGTTGCCTATAGGTGGTAGTTCTTATTCAGAAGAGTTCACACACAAAATACACAGGCTGCTGGTGCATGGCAGCATTGCACAAAGAAGGCCCAGTTGTAGGAGCTTGGAGACTACCTCAACTCTTGCTTTCCGGGTTTTGACAAGTTTTGCAGACATTCTAACAGATTTCAACATCCCCCAAGAAATGGTAAATGCAGTCTAACTTGATAGTGCATTTTTTACATTGAGAATCATTAAGAACTTTAATTTATGTCTACAAGCAAACTAGGTATCCAGTCTCCCATAATAATAAGTTCCAACCTACAAAAGCATTGAGTCCAGTAAGTGCCTCAGCTCACCCTGAGGTAGACTCCCTCCCTGGGCTCTCTCCAGTGACTCTGAAGAGAGGTCACACACCTGTCTCTGAAATGATAACACCTATAAGTAGACGACTAGGACTAGTTGTCTTCAATTGCAAATTGAACACCTGCCTGAATATCCTGTTACCATTACCCTGAACAGGACCTGCTTTTATAGGAGTTAATGGTGCTGTACATGAGTGCTTGGGGTACTATTGTGCAAAGTAAGGGACACTGTGGGATTTCTAAATACTTCTTCCCACTCCTATTCACTTACTTACGAAGCAAGAAAGATGAAAATGATCCTGTTACAACACATAACCCTTTCTACTCTCCTCGATCTTTAAATCATTATAATTTTGAAGTTACTAGGACATACAGAGCTGTTTTTCCTTGTCTGCTTACAGACTTGTGTGTTACAAGTAGGTGTTTAAAAGGTGACTGAAAACAGTGTTATTGTAGCCTGAACTCCAATCAGACCCCTTTTCAGCAAGCATTCAAGTCTGGCATCCCATCTTTCTACATTCCTGGAGGTCCTCACTGCTTCCCCCACCACTTTTGTGCTACCTATCTCCCTTTAACTTCTTCCTTCATCTTATACACTTCCACACTTCCCTTCATGAGTAACACAACCCATCTTCGAATCCCCTACACCTTAAAACCCTTCCCTTGTAGCCAGCATTTGCTGACACAATTTTTCTTTTTCTTGAAAATAGTGTGACCCCTTTGTGAACTTCTTCCTGCAGGGAACATTTCTGCAAAATAATATTTTTTAAAAGCTTCAACCAGCTGACAGATTGCAGCAAGTAGCTTCTTTCTCTGGAGGTTTTTGCCGACAGTCATGCTCAAGTGCCTGGGGCCAGGCAAGGCTGGCTCAATGACTGCTGTACATAGCCAAGAACTGCCCGATTCATGTAAATCAGGCAGGACAAAATGCTTTCCGGTGAGGAAGGGCATGTCTGCACAGACAGATGCCTATAGGTGAAGTAAATCTCTAGTCTGGAAGCTTTGTACTCTGTCTGATATAATCTGCTGCTTAGGACAGCTTGGCTACCTGATGTCCACTAAAGGAAGGTGGTTTAGTCAAAAGAAACTACGTCAGTTTACACAATGAATAAAAAACGACATTCATCTTAGTATCATTTTTTATTTCATATTCTTTCTGTATTACCCAACTGTCCCGTTGTCCATCTCCAGCTCTTGTTTTCCTTACTGGACATTCAATAAGATTTTCCATTCTGAACTTGTATTGGATGCTGGTTTTGTCAAAAGCGTAAGCAGGTCTAGCAGCCACTCTTCTGAGAAGTAGGCTAGCACTCAATTAAGGCACTTTAAACTTCAGTGCACCAGACTCTAATGGCCTCTGCAATTTGAATACAGAAGAAGTGGTTAAGACAAGATACCAAGCTGCTGGGACCTGGTATCAGATCTGTTCAAAGGTGATGGAGAAAAAGTGAAGAGTCAGAAGATCCAGAATTGCAATCCTTACCTATCCCCAAGCCTGCTAATCACTCCCAATTTCCTTTTTCACAGCTCGTCTTCACTAATGGTTGGCAAGATCAGACCACAGGTCATCAACTTAGTGTGAAGAAAATGTCAGCATAACCCAAGCAGAGCATTTAATAGCTAAATGGCTTTCCTTGAGTAACAACTCACACTTGTAAATTAATCATGCTGCAACAGTCTCACTCTAGGCTAACTCAACATACCAATTTAACTCATTTTCTGTGTTCTGAATGTGGAAACATTAAATCTAGGTCAATATTTTCAGTAAATTCAATAAATTATTCACTGAGTCAATTATTTTCTCGAGATCTTTTGTACCACAAATTTTCTACCTCATGCCACAGAACCATTTTAGCATTCAAGGAAAGAAAACACTCTTATCTGCAAAGGAACTATGCAGGCATTCATCTTAATTCTGAATTTAACATCGCTAGGTATAGCATAGCAGGAGGCAAGCGAATTTCACCCCACCACACATTTGATTATCTTCAAACTGAGACGCACTTGTGCCTATATCAGCTTATTCAAGAAGTCAAGAAGGTGAAAATCCTCCATTAATGTAATAAAATTTGTATATTCCTAGAAGCAAGTCGTTAAGCAATTTGTCTAACATTGGCTGGAAACTAATCTAGCTTCAGATCACTTGCCTGATCTTGTAGATCAAAATGTTATGATTTAGCAAATATTTTTTAACTTATTTCCGTTATGATTTTTTGCAGCTTACATGTAGGGTTATAAAAATCACACCAAAGTAAAAATTAAAACTAAAAAATGGATAACAGTCTCCTGTCTTTGTTACATTTATAGGCTTTTGACAGAAGTGAACTGTAACAAAAAGTTGAATGAAAGATACGGACATCTGACATGCAAAGTTGAATAAGCAGTTCTAAAAATAAGGGCTGGGCAGACGAAAGAAAGGCAAGAATACAAGCAGGATGCAAAGAGATGGTTTGGAGGGCACACTGGGAGGCCCGCCAACATTGGGAGGGGCAGATTTAGACACACTGTCATAAAAAATTCACAGAGCTCAACTGCAGTAGATCAAAAGTTAAAAGGAAACCTTCCAGTAAAATCCTGTCAAAATTGACATACTCAACATGCTGTTCTTTATAAAAAAACCCAGCAGTTGTACTGGTAATGAATGGCTTGAACTGAGATGTTGCCGTAGAAGATTCTGTTGTATTGACCATCTGATGCTCATCGGCTGTGGCAGGTGGTGTTGAAACTGGAAAAGGCGTCCCACTCTGTCTGTCAAATTTACCTTCCTTTCTCCCTTAAGTGTTCCTTTTGTTTTTCATCACTGTCACAGCCATCCTCTGAAACAGGTTCTCTTCCTCAGTTGCACTCTCAGCAAAAACTTGAGAGTGTCAGGCACGCAGGACCATGCAGTCAGAACCTCCACTCCTACTCACTTCCAAAAATTAAACCTTTCTCCTTCCCTGAAGCCTTGACCTGCTAATGGTGGTGGTGGGAGGAGTAAACCGTTAGCACCGCTCCGCTGAGCTTGGATTTGAAATTTTCAGCACACCATTCATTAAAGCTGTAATTATTAATAGGTATTTTTTAAAAAAGGCATTGGTGTCATGCATTATTTTTTTCACAGCTTTAGTTCCGATGACTAAGGAACTGCCAGAAAGAGGAGAGAGACTGTTTTCACAGTGTTATACTTGGATGCGTTTAACCAGAACTTTTAACTTAGAGTTGAATAAACCATTCTGAAGAGCCCTGTTTTTAATGGATTTTCCAGTTATATTGACGAGCGTATAGAGAAGAGAGGTCAAGTAACAGCTATGTCCGAATAAAATTAGATGCTGCTGAAACCAGAATCTATGACTTTCTTAGTTCTCAGTCTTTTTCCCAAGCCATTCGCTATCAAGGGTTATCTAATTACATTATATTTTACACAATAAATGCAAGCATTGTGCTTTGTTGGCGTATCTTACATCTCTATTAGAAGAAGCTAATTAGACCATATTTTTCATGTACAGGATGAAATGCGCTTTCTGAACCCAGATACATGGTGTTGAATGTTATGGTAATTAACAGTGGTTCAATGTACAATTATAGATTTTGCATTTTAACTTCCCTGGTAACGACACTTATGATGTACAATGTTTTCCATTAAGCCCCTGAGGTTTTGGGACAGTGAACCATTAACTCAAAGGTATTTACCTTCTGACGATCTAAGGCGATGAGTACATACACCAATCCTAGTGTGACCTCGTTCTTGATTGTCACCCAAGTGCTTCCATAATGCAAATATTAATCTCTAAAACAAGTCAGCAGATGCATGACATACCAATTCTTTTGGAAGCGTGGACACATCATGAACCACATGGCAAATACTTAATAAGGTTTCAAATACATTTGCAAAGCAGGCTGTTAGAAGCAGTTTGTTGCATTTAAATGGCATAAAAGGTTGAGTTTATTCTAAGCTCTATATCATGTTTGACATTTGGAATTCAATACAAAACAACAGGAACAAACTAGGAGATAGCTCTGGTACCTATTTTTAGCTGGAAGAAGTCCTTAACACACTGCAGCTTACATGATAGGGCCATTTCCTGTCGCAGAACACTCCCATCAAAAAACAGAGAGAGATTGGAAAAGCCAGGGATGAGAAATTAAATCCCTGAACCACTACTTTTTGAGAGCAGGACAGGAAGTGGTGAGAACAGACATTTATTTTTATTCTGAGTGTCTCGGTTCAAGGGAAATGAGCAAAAGAGGTGTGAGTTGTATTGGCAAGCAGTGAGTCATTGATACATTGTGTTGATAAAAGTATGGAAAAAGTGTCCCTCAAGGAGGAAATAAACTGTTGGATTTGGAATTTTACCCTCAGCTGGGGTAAAATCATTTTTCTGCAGCTCTGTTGTTGCACCTGACCATGTAAACCACTGTAAAAGTCACAAATTTAAGTACATAATGGGAAAGAAATAGTCAAGGAATGACAGCTAATCAACTCCGTTTTCTGATAGCCCCTTTTACTTTATCTTTGTGGTGCCTGATTTCATGTTATTACTAAAGGCAGTAAATGGTCTCCTGATTTCAGTCCCATTCCACTGAGTGCTGAAAATATTTGCTGAATACTTTATCTTATAGAAACATTTAAAAAGCTATAGGCGCAGTTCCATGATGGCATTACTTGCATGTAAAGATGCTTCTTATGTGTTTTTCTTGCCATTGCTTGAATCCCCTGCAGCACCCTGCTACCCTAAGGTAGCACTTCCTACTCAAGGAGCTCAACTGTGGGCCTGCTGATGACAAGTTTATGGCCAAAAGAGGGGACATCAGGACACAACCTGCTCCCTAGCGCTGTGAGTTTGCACCAAAGAGCCCTGGTGAAGGAGAGGCACCACTGCAGCTGGTGTTTCCCAGAGAACCTGGGAAAGGTGAATACCAAATTGCACCATTGACTCCCTGATGTCCCCTTGGACCTGCATGGTAGCCCTTCCTCCAGATGGCTGAAAAGGGGCTGTGCTAGCTCTGTCACCACAACCTGGGGTCCCACTAGCATTTCATTAATCTTATTTGCAGCCTTAAAATCCAGACCAAGCCATTAGATTATCCAATTTGACCTTTCTGAGGCTATTGAACAAAAAAACAACAAAAAAAAATGTTTCTGGCCCAACTCAAACTGAGTTGGGTGGTACTTTTCTATGTCATTTCAGAGATGTCTAAGCAATACAGGATTTGGAATTTGAGACGGGGTTTATTTCTTCTTCAAAATAGTGTTTAATGTTTCCACTTGAGCCTTCCTTTGCCACGCAAAAATAGTAAAAAAATAACTAGAAACAGGCAAAGAGAAGAACACATCCTGGGGAGAGAGAGAGAAGGAGCAGGGGAGGAAAGAGAAATGTCAATATAATCAGTGCTGCAGAGATGGAGCTGTTCCAAACCTGTATCAGTGCAATTGGTCATTCAACTTGATCTTGGATTTGTCAGGAGCGCAGAGCCCAACCCATCATTCACTGAGAATACACTGTTCCTCCTACATTGACTGCATTTTTAGAAAAGTCAGCATTTTCCTTGAGAAAACATTTACAGATGCTCTTGGGTGTTAAAGAATACCAGCCTTGCCAAAAGAGGAGCCTTAGGTTTTTTGTTATTCCCAGCCTCTGACTCCTCAGTGTCATCTGTCATCTTTCAAATATTTTTTTGTCAGAATGTGACTTTTTGATTAGGGTTTTTTTTTCCCTTCTGTCCAGTTGCTGTTACATTTTTCTCTTTCATATTGAAGCAAAAAGTTTTCTCTTGTTGTTTCAGCACAGCTCCCTTTATGTTTCACTTTCTATTTCAGCAGTGTGTTGTATTTAATAGGAGACATTTCCAAAAGGGCTGAGGGTCAGACTTTCAAGTTTGCAGCACTTAACGGCTGCGTATGTTTGAACTGAACATCCATTTAGGCAACTATAAAGGTTCCCTGTTTCACAGCACTTCAGCAGACTGAGCATGGCTATGCAACAAAATGCATTGCTGCCTTACAGATTCCCACAACAAATCCTGGTGAGCAGGAACAGCCACGTGAGGCTCAAAATCAGGATTTCTGTGCCAGTGTCGGGGCAACATGATCTTGCCCCTCCCAAAGCAATTCGGGTCAGTATTGCACTGATGCGGTGGCATTGTCCCTTCCAAGTCAGGAACTTGAATTATGTCCTGACTTAAGGCTGACATGAAAGAGGCACTTTTCCTTCTCAGCTTGCTGCACAAAGAGTGTGGCTTTTGTAACAACGTTCACTTTCCAATCTCTCATTCTGGTCTTGAAGGCTGCACAGCAGCTGTGGTCTTTAAACATGCCTGATCAGCTGTTTAGGCACAATCTCTCACATATATGTGACTGAAGTGTCTGTTAAGGTCACCATACTTCACCAGCAGCCTAACTCTAAATGCCCAGCTCATAGTTCTTGACTACTTTTATTATTATTTTGCTTAAGACTGCAAGTAAAGAATTCTAATGACAGATCAGAATCAAAGTCATCACCTTTAGAACAAAAAGATATTTTGAGTCCCAAATTCAGTGCCTGAATGAAGTTCGGCTTTGTGGAAGTTTTCTTTGCTGCCTCCTGAAAAATATGCCAAGTATTTTATATGTTTTGCAGTGGACACTCTGTCCATGACAGATTTGCTATCACATACTCTGATTTTTTTCTGCATTTTTGCTGTTATATGCTGTTTGCATACAAAATGATCAACTTATTTTGCATAATGTGTCCACAAATAAAAGCAAAAACTAAGTGTTTTATAAATCATCTGACATTCCAACAGTAGGCTGTTTTCTGACTTCAGATGACTCATTGTCATATTCATTTGTTAGCTTGTTCATCTATTAAATGTAATATGCACTATAACAAGTGACCCATTTCATTTTCAATTCAGATTTTGCCTTTTTGGAGCCTCCTAGTGAACTTTTTTCTGGTCTGAGTGCCAAAGGTTAATATCTTACAATTAGACATCTAACCAGAAGTGGGCCATAGTGACTTCTAAATGAGCAAAGCAATTATAATTGTGCAGGTTTAAGCATTTTTTCTGCTAGCTTCCTATAAATAAAAACTTTCCTCAAAGGTTTCAACACAGTTCAATTCTGAGCTAATACTATCTATAAAAGTTATTCCCAAATTCAAATAATTCTGAAGTTATGAGGAACAAGACAATTACCATAGAACTCTACAGAAAGGTAATGTTTTTAGATATTTTGCTCAAATGAGAACACCTCCTGATGATACACAGACGCAGAATATAAGCACAAAGCACATTCTTGTATCAGATATTCTTGCTGATTAGTACATCCTGATTAGCACGTATTGACAGAATGTGAGCATTGATGCCATTACAAAATATTCACTTGAATAGTGTTCAAGATTGTTGATGTCTGGCAAGCTCTATAACTGCTTTAATATTTTATAATAATAGTATTGCATTGATTTCTTTTAGGTATTTTTCTCCTCTTTACCGAACTTGTGGATCTACTACAGGTTCTTAGATATTCGTGTCCAATGCCTTTCGAGATCTGTGTGCCTTTCCTCTCATTCTACACATTTGTTTTTCAGCTCTTCCCCCTCTCTTCCAAGAAGGCCAGCGTAAATAAATGATTTCTGAAGCCATAAAGGCTGTGTAAAGTGTCTGAATGACAAAGTAATGAATACTCTTTGTGACTGGAGTCAGCACAAGTATTTATTGCTAAGCAACAAAGACTGATGTCAACGAGTTTTGCCAAATGCAGATGGTGAGTAGGTTTGTTGAAAAAAATGAAATCACTCTAACATAACTCTTCACAGTGGATTCTAATACAATAGAAATAAAATGCACTCAACCGGAATACTAGTGTATTCCTAACCTATCTCAGCAAGACTTAAGGAAGGAAAAACATCTGCAAAGCTTCCATAAAGTGCCTGCCCTCTCAAAAATCACCATTCAGAATGTTACTGAGAACAAAGGAAGGACACAATGGTTGGCGGGGAGGTGGTGTTTGGAAGTACGACCTTACTGGTCACTTTAGTCTCTTACGGCATAAATGATTTTTAGTCCTCTTCAGCAAATGCCTTTATGTTCTCTCTCTAAACAACTCACCAGGTGTGACTGGTGGTCTAAGATTGATGATTATGTCACTGCAAAGTTGAATGGGTGCCCTATGGGGAATATCCACCAAACTCCTTTTATCCCTGTTTGAGACCAGGTCTGCCACAGTGGAGAACACACTCATTTATCTGCTTTGAGCACACTGGTGAAAACACGTCAATCTTTATGCATATCCTTTAGGCAGAGCTCACTGTCAAAATTAGATGCAAATATTCCTTATTCCCATAGAAAGCAGCCAAAGCAGACCTTAGCCCCAAGCCATGAGAAGTTCTGCCTCTCTGCAGAGGCGGTGTGCTTGGTCTGAAGAACATGAAACCAAATGGCTGTTGGTTAGCACTCAAAGACTATGCCAGAGGCAAACTGTTTTGGTTCAGTTAATCAAACTGCTAAAATAATGCACTATAACTCAAATCGAGCACAAGGTGATCCAGGAAGCAGCTACCTCCTTCCCTGGAAGCTGTCTCACCCAAATACCATGCTCACCCTCCCAGAAACAACCTGCTTGTACTCAGCTTGGAACATCACTTCTGGTGCCTGATTCCTGGATGACCCTCATCTTCTGTGTACAGAGACCCAGTGCTCAGCCCAGAATTCCTGCTCCTTGGGCCTAAAGTGGATGATATGGAAAGACAGGCACATTTCCATGTTCTCGGCCTCCACAGCAAGTGAGTTACCTTTGCTGGCCTGTACCAATAGTTGCGTTGGCACAGGGCCTGTAGCAGGATAAATACACAAAATAGTGTGATGGTGGCAATAAAGTAAACACACACACACACAAAACCAACCCTATATCTTGTTATAGAAAGTGGCTTCATTTGCTTCAAAGTAAAGATGTTGCACCTCAGGCAACTCATTAAACAAGTCTCTTGTGTCTGAATGAAAATTGTAACATGTACGAAAATTACTATCTTAACTTGAGTGAAAGAAAGATCAGACAGAGCTCATGTGGGGCTCAGCTGGGAAAAAATATTTTCCTTGAAGCTATTTTTATTTCTTTTAGTTGTCTTAGGCAACCAGCCATACCATACCATAGAATCATAGAATCACAGAATCATAGAATCATAGAATCATAGAATGGTTTAGGTTGGAAGGGACCTTAAAGATCATCTAGTTCCACCCCCCCTGCCATGGGCAGGGACACCTCCCACTAGATCAGGTTGCTCAAAGCCCCATCCAGCCTGGCCTTGAACTCTTCCAGGGATGGGGCCTCCACTAATTCCCTGGGCAATTTGTTCCAGTGCCTCACTACCCTCAGAGTGAAATTTTTTTTCCTGATATCTAATCTAAATCTACCTACTTCCAGTTTATAGCCATTACCCTTTGTCCTGTCACTACATGCCCTTGTAAAAGGTCCGTCTCCAGCCTTCTTGTAGGCACCCTTCAGATACTGGAATGCTGCTCTAAGGTCTCCCCAGAGTCTTCTCTTTTCCAGGCTGAACAACCCCAACTCTCTCAGCCTGATCATACAGCCACAGCAGAAAGACACAAGTGGCTGCTTAGAATTAGGTAAATTCAGCTAATAAAAACATTAATCAGTTTTGAATAGTGACTGCATTTGGAAAAGATTTTAGGAAAGATTGTAATTTTTTTGTGCTTGCTTCACTGCTTTGATGTGTTGTCAGTGCTTTGGGCTTTTTGAGGGGTTTGGGCGAGTCATTCAAGTTCGGTTTTGCTGTTTGTACATGTTCATAAACTGGTGAGAATAAGTGATTTTTCAGAGCTTGAGTTATTCACAGACTGTTCCTTTTTGTGGCTTACCACTGGATATTTGCCCACGTGGTATGTTTCTGGTGTCTGACCAGGCAAGCAAAAATGCTAAACAGCAAAAATGGTGAACTGGTGAAAGTGGTAGTGACAAATGCATACTAACTAATAAAACCTGAGAATTGATTTCTTGGGTTTTTTAGATGTTAAGATGTTTTCAGGAACACTTTCAAATGTTTAGGATATAGTGAGAAATATCAGCTGGGCAATGGAAATGTAATTTGAATTTCAGCTGTTTAATCCCAAAATTCTTTATGAATCTGTTTGGATTGGAGGGAAAGTCCTGATTTTTTCAAATAGTCTTATTCACTTTGCTTTTTCTTCTGATCACCAGCCATGTACACAAAGCCACAAAATTCTGTTTTCTCCATCTCTAATGCGCTGCTGAGATATCTAGCACTCATGTCATTTAGTCTTTAAAGCTATTAATGCACTCGGTAAAAATGAAAAGTGAAATATGAAATCTTGTCAAGCCTACTGAAAGCTGTAGTCAGTCTTTTTTAATAAATGTTTTCCAGAAACTCAGTTTTGTCTATGATAAATGCACTTTTCCAAGTGTAGCGCTGTAGATGTAGTACTTAGAAAAATCTGTTGACAGCAGCTGGATTCTGAACTCTTTCTTTGTCTGCAAAACATCCAGAGTAGACGCAGAGACAACATAAACTTTTCAACCTCATCAAAGTCCTTTGCCCTTGAACTGGCCAGACCATCTATAGACATGAGAGGACACTTCCTCTTCCACGTCTATTGGGCTGTCCAGCTGTCAACCTTTCTGCTAAGCCTGGCAACAAGGGCTTGAATTAGTGTCAAAATATGACGGTGGGTATTAAATATTTAACATTGTGAGCTTGGAACTCGAGTTCCCACATGCCACCTGAGTGACTAGACTATAGAGTGTCCTGTACCCAACAAGTAGGTGCTGTTTGTTCTTGAGAAAAGGAATGACTTCATCAAGCCAGGACTGGAGACACTGACTGCCCAGCCACCAGCAGCCCTGTGCACCCTCTCTTGGCTGCAGAGGGGGCTCATGCTCACGACCCTGAAGTGGGCAGAACTTCCTCAGCCTGAGCCTCCACTTCCTAAATACAGAAGAATTTCTGCAGCCATAGGTTTCCTTGCAATGATTGGGTTTCTCACCCAGGGAGCCCAGTGTGCTCTCCAGCTTCAGCTCCGACTGTGAGAGGGTTGCAGAAAAAAAGGGATGCCCAACACGGGACAAACTTTGCAGTCGAGGACTTACAGTCTATTGTCACACAGGGTGCCTCATAATGTCCCACTGAGTATAGTCCTTCTATAAAACAGGTTTATCGCAGCAGAGGCAGAGTATCTTACTCTACCTTTCTTCCCAGGCACATGCTCCTATAATTTGAAGTCTGCACCTCAGTTATAAGGGACATGAAATTCATAGTATAATTTGAAGTCTGCACCTCATGCATCTCAGTTATAAGGGACATGAAATTCATAATCATACTTAGAAGAACATTATCTAGCATTTCACACACAGCCTGCCCCTTAATTTTGATGGTAGTAAACTTGAATTAGAATACCAAAGGAGCTTAACAACTTTGTGGAATATAGAAATCTGCTGTCATTGTGCTCTGAATCCTGAAATAATGGACCTCATTTCAATATTACCATGAGATTTTTTAAAAGGCAAAGCTTTCAATCCTTGGGAAAAACTCCAAATTTAATTTTATTATTATTATTTTTATTATTATCAGACTTCAGCTATCAAGAGGTAAATTGAGATGAATAACCAGTTTAAATTTACCAGCTTATCTATATTTATCCAAACCTAGCATACAATCAAGATCTTTTAAATTGTGACCATCTATAATCTTAGTTGCAGTTTGAACTACACCATAGATTAGGCAACCCTTGTCTAATCAGATCCCTTTGTATTTGTGCGGCAATATTGCCCCACAGCTATTGATCGCTGAGCAGATACTACAGCTCTCTTTCAACCAAAAGCACACATAGCAAAAACCCTTTGAAAATCAAATCTTCCCCTCAGAGTAACATAGAGTCTGGAAAATTCCAGAGTATAGAAAGAGCAAATTGCAAGGAATATCTTTCCTACGTATTAATTGACAACAATGTTGGTATATTTTAGTACACTTATAATAATCTAATATATTAAAAACCATTAAAAGATGATGAGCTATTAAAGCCCTGCTGATGATTTGGTGTATGTACCTTTTGGCTGTCAGCCGGTATTGTTGAAATGATCCTGTTCTTGTGTGAAGACGGAGAAGTTTGAAAGCCTTGCTTTATTATGATTCTTTTTGTCCGGGATGTGCCTTAGCCCCTGTCACATTAATAAGGGGGCTGCAATGCACACTGTAGCATTACAAAATGTGAATACATGTCCCTTGGAGAAAACAGGGAAGATAATTTGAGAATACAACTGTTAGCTGCTCCTGGATGTGGCCCCAGCAGCCTTCCGGTAAATCTGACTTCAAAATTCCAACTTTCAGCCACATGAAGATGTATCAAATGAAACTGCATTTATTTGGCTCCTTGGATGCGCTGTGTATTCAATTGTCTGGTAACTCACTAGCAAATTCATATCTTGTCTTTTTAGAGAGATAGAGGAAAATAATGGGCCTCAAAGGAACTACCTTTCAGAAAAAGCATGTTTTCTCAGTATTTTCTTAGAGAAGGAAACAAGGAAAAGTAAGTAGGAGCAGATGGCGTTTTATTTCAGAAAACCATCTCTCAGAATTATGTCATCTAAAAACTCAATAACTCAGGTAACTTGTCTGCTACAGAATTCATGTTTGCTATTAGGCCCATGAGCTCCCACACCTATTGCTGTGAAAGGTTTGAGAGAAATGAAGTCAGGATGTCGCATCAAAATCAGTGATATGTAATAATCAGTCACAACAAATATTTTCCAATGTTTCTTATTGAAATCTTCCTTGACAGAGATCTGCAGATCTTCTTTGACACTCAGGTCAGCTTCTGGAGGAAATAAAATACCATAAGCAGAGCTGGACGGTAGCATTGATCTTTATGGTGATGAAAATTAGGATGCTGAAATGCCAGATATACTGAAATGCCAAAATTTTGATTGACTCTAAAAAACAAATTCTGGGGCTTTAAAACTTTTTAATTCAATCACATAAAAAGGTCAACAGAATTTAGCTGCTCTTTAAAAGAAGAAAAAGGACAAAAAATGTCAATGGGTCTTTTATACCCCCACAAGATTCAGCCTTTAAAAATACACATCTTGCTTAATAATTAGGCAGTTAGATCATACTTTATATACTTTTATAAGTTGTTTGTAAGAATACATGCATGAATGGGTTTAAAGTTGATCAGTGTGGCGGTGTGTGTATGATTTTTCCGTGTGTCTTCTCTACTTTCTCAGCACCCAGAACTCAATCCCTCTGACGCTGGGGCACAGGGCTGCCCTCTCTGCAAGAAGCAGAGAGCAAGGAGCCAGGCTCCAGGCTTGCTGTCATAGGATAGTAACTGCTGCTGCGGGAAGGTCCCATGAAATCACCACCAGCCCTTCCCTGGTGGCAGCAGGTAGCTGGTTTTGCAAAGTTTAAGGATAGGTGACAGAGGCAGATGGGCCATGGCTGTTTGGCTACCCTGGCACTGCCTGCTCTGCCTATAGTTGGCATGGTCCCTGCTACCAAATGGGGACTCCAGGTATCTTGCTGCATGGTTCTGCTGGTTCATGCAGAAATCACTTCAGTATTTTGTGAAGAACAAAGACAAATATTCCGCTTTCTTTAAGATTTCTGTTGTTGTGCTGCCCACATTGCAGAAGCTGGTAAGACTATAAAGAAATAAGCTAAGAAGCTTCAGCTCAGGAAAGATCCAGAGAAACCTGAGGTCATGGTAATTCTTTATCCAAAACCAGCACGGGTGAATACCAATGCGCTACGGTACACAATTTGTTAAGACAAGATCTATTTTGTCCACTGATGTTAGAAAAAAATCTGGAGAAAAAAACCAGAATCTTAATATTCCTTTAATAATCTGAACTTCTCTATGACAATACCATGCAGACAGAAACAGCACATAGATGATGGTACTAAGCTCTTAACGATGTCACTAAACTCCCAGCGCAAAAACCCCTCAGCAACTGTATTAACAATAAGCACCATTCAGTGTGATAGTTCCAGTAACACATTTACTGAATTGCATGCCTGCTAATTCTGAAAAACACCTCCATATGAGACAAGAATAAAAGATATGACATAAAATACACAGATTACAGCAAAGCTTTTACAGAGGAGTAGCTGCTTCTATACTTGCCTGCAATTGTCTCAGCTAACAAAGCTTTGTAAGATGCTATAATGCTGTTTGCTGAGACTGATTATGGTTTACATAATGATATAACCTTATTTCT
Source organism: Charadrius vociferus (assembly GCF_000708025.1). Classification (NCBI taxonomy): domain Eukaryota; kingdom Metazoa; phylum Chordata; class Aves; order Charadriiformes; family Charadriidae; genus Charadrius; species Charadrius vociferus. Next base: position 339,450 of record NW_009648955.1, read on the forward strand.
GAAGTTTCCACGCTGTTTATGGTGCCACAACAATAGCTAATTGTCTGCATTCACAGCATCACTGAAATACCAAAACTTTTGAGTCCATCACCGCTCACTCTCTTCCTTGGATGTAACTGTGCGATGGGAGACTGCTACACATGCTTAGTAGAAGCTTGTTGGGGTCCCATCACCCAACAGTGATTAAGCACCATTGTGTCTGCTTTAAGTCAAGATACTATTTATTATGGTTATATATTTGTATCAGACATGTTTGTCATATACCTAGTGTTAGAGAATATAAAGTAAGTTTAAGACACATTTCACCATGTCAGAGTCAAAAAGGGAGGAGGAATAGGGAGAGCTTTCCCCACTCATAGAAACAAGGAGTTGTTAATTAGCTAGTCAAGGACTTTGCTCTAGCAAGAGACACTTGTATCTCCAAGGAGCTGAAGTAAAAACATTTATTTTAATTGAGAAGAATGATCAGACGGTCTCTTAGATAACGATGCAAAAGAATAAGTTTCAGGAAGGAAGATTAGATCTGTCTGGGCTCCCTAGAATATTTCAAAGGAGAAACTTCTTATAAGAGATAAAACTTCGTCCCAAGAGAGGAAAAAGTAAGTATATTCCACAGGACTAGCTCACTCCTCAGGGTATGCTGCAGCCTGCGCTGCTAGGTATTCCCTGGCCATGTTCCAGCTCTGTGTTGGGAGACCTAGCTACGACCCTGGTCCCCTTTGGAGTTGTGGAGATGTCCCCTCAGACTCCGACAGATTAAGTAGTTTCTGAGAGCAGCACAGAGAAGGTCCCCAAAAAGGCAATAGTATCACAGACATTAGCATTTACATGTCCAGCACCATGTAAAACCACCAGGTTTCTGCCTCTCCTGAAAAAAGGAATCTTTTGTGGGATAACAAATACTGCTGGGGTCAGAAAAAAACCCTTTCCAGAGCAGCAGTCATCAACCCCATTCCTCTTGCTCCCCAGGACCAGGAGGAGAAGCATGCCCAAACCCCAGAGATGTCTTGCTTTTGCAGTTCAGGCTCCACCTAACTTCCACATCAGAAGAAACCAGGCTCTGCTCACTCAGCCTTGGGATGTCAAAATGAACGTCTGCCTACTCGGCTAATGAGCCTTGAGCTGGTGATTGAATATGTATCAAGCATCCCTAGTTTCTCATTAAAAAGCCTGCTTTTGCAGATCTCAAACCATTTATGCAGCTCTTGTCTGATTTTTCTTCAGTTCTTTACCGTGCTTTTGATGCACAGGCAGTCTTCTAGTAGCAGCATCACTAATTCTGCAGACAGGGTCATTACTGCCCCTCTGTCCCTCCTCTACCCATATAACCAAAGACACTTTGCCTTCATCTTAAAAGAGGATTAACCCCTTTTTCTTTGGTATAAGACAGGACAATCATGCCTATTTTGGTAATTTGTTGATACCTCACTGTCTTAAGTGCCACCTCAATCTGGGATATGGATGTATCCTATTTAAAAAAAGCTTTTTGTATTTATTTTGTTCTTCTGGTGAAGCTAACGCTGCCAATCCCTTCCACCAGAGAGACAAAGCAGCAGCCTGAAGAGGGAAGACCAAAGCCGTGTAAAGGCTCAGCAGCTTCAAAGTGGGTCTGGTTATCTCCACAACACCTATACCTGTTACAGAGATTGTTACAGAGTCCGTTAGAACAGCAGTTCAGCCACTGTAGTGCTGCTTGCTGACTACAATACAGTCAGAATTGCATCCCACCTAAATAAAAATACAACCCTTTATCATGGGGGCAAAAATAGGAACTGTGACAGGAATTCTCTTTATTTGTAGTTTTATAAATAGCTAAGAGATAAGATACCTGGAGGCAGAGCTTGAGAATATGTAGCTTGGCTCTCCGGGTTAAGATCAATAAGGCATGTACACTGCAAATAGGGCTGTCTGGGGAGATCTTTGCATCAGCTCCAGTGCTTCCTCTGAGAGGTGAGAGGCTCTTCAGAATATCTCAGGAGTCAAAAGCAGACAAAAGGTAACAAAGCAGGGAGGGAGGAAAGAGATGGTTAAAAGCAATTAGGAACTTCCCCACTATTCAGTAACTTGACAAAAGTTTCTTGGAGCACAGCAAAACTCCCAGTAGGAACTGCTCTTTTCTACTTGGGAATGGATTTCTGAAAAGTTGAATAGCTCTGTAAAGGGATCTCCACAAGGTCAGAGGAATAGGAGATATCTCTAAGGAGAGCCCTGATGTTCTGTCTTATCTTTACCTACCGTACTGTGTGCTCAGGCAGTGTCTTCCCAAAATATTTTATGACAGCCCCAGAAAAGCAGCTCTGAAGACTATAGGAAGGATGTGCCTTTAGAGCTCTACTGACACATGCTTAATTCAGCATCTGCAGATAGCTTTTTTTTTTTCTCCTGTCTAATTATCCATGAATTCTAAATTTAATCACCATCAAATATTTTCAGATTCTGATTAGCACTCCTTCAAAACAGTTTAAATTAAAAATGAGCCTAAGCGCATACTCCTGGGGCCTGGGCAGGTGTCCCCTACAGAACTGGTTTAAGAATAACCTTCCTTGGCAATTTAAACTGACCCAGATGGCTTTCTGCTGAAAGGCACTCACATAGTCCATTGTGGCATCTTGACTTTAGGGGAGTCAACTTCACCTGAGGGCGGTACTTTGCACAGTGCTTCAAAATGATCCCCGAGGGAAATGTCTCATTGAGTGCTCTGACACTAGTCATAGCCTCTTCACAATCAATCACTGATTAAATGAAAAATCACAGTTTAAAAAAAAATCAAAACAAAAAAAGCCCCAGTGAAAATCTTGTGTCTTCATCCAGAAACACAGGACTGGAGGGCCAGAAGCACGCATAGGATCAGAAAATCCAGTAATTCAAAATCCATACTTGTAAAATATTTGTCCTGAAAGATGGGTTCCTCAAAACCAGTATTTTAATCCCTCTAAATCTGGTTTATAGCTCTACTGTCTTCGTTAATGAGGCTTTAAATATTATCAACTTGAGCTATAAACTTGGTTTGTTCCAGTGGAACAGACACACAAAAGCTCCTGTTCATTTAAATCAGAAAGAGGATTGGGCCATTTATGTCTCTGTAGAAATGCTTCTGGAGAGATGTAGCATGATAGAATCATAGAATAGTTTGGGTTGGAACGGACCATTAAAGGTCATCTAGTCCAACCCCCCTGCAATGAGGAGGCACATCTTCAACTAGACCAGGTTGCTCAGAGCACCATTCAACCTGACCTTGAATGTTTCCAGGGATATACGCGCAGGGAATTGGTTATTAAAAGGTCAACAGATTGATTTAGGATGCCAGTTGCTCCTTGTAGTTCAGTTTGGGTCAGACTTAACATAGCATATGGAGCTGATGTCCCGTTTCCAATTCACTTCATTGCACCTCTTTATGTACTCACAGCACACTTGGATGCCAGACAGGATGCCAGATTGTGTTTAGAAATGGTGGTGAAGTGGGTCCATACGGAATCCAGCTCTCACCCCTGTGAACAGTCAGCCACAACGGCAGCCCAGGTTGCAGTCCTCCCTGGGGACTTTACAGGAATAGGCACCATGTGATGCCCTTTTCACCTTTCTTGAGTACCCTGATGCTGTGGTCCGAGGGATTATGCTGTAGGTCTGTGTTGCCAGTCCCAGTAGATGCAGCTGGCAGGCAATGCACATCATCCCCAAAGAGAAAGCATAATAGTGTGTTCACCTCCTGTGTAGGCAGGAGCTGCAAGAGGAACACCACTTTTTTGTACAGGCTAGTGCTGTTCAGCCTCCAAGCTGTAGATCCCTGTAGCTGTGGTGATTACCTCTAAGCGTTTCACAAAAAAATACTTAAGAAAAGCAAGCTTGTTGCCAATAGGTTTAAACTCAGTATACACAAACTAGAAAATTTGTAGTGTGTCTACTCAAAAAAAAAAAAAAAAAAAAAAAAAAAAAAAAAAAAAAAAAAAAAAAAAGCTGAGAATCACTATGCTGGGACTCCTCTCAGGGCAGAAAAACATTTCATTCTCTCATGACTTCAATACAAAAATAAGAAAAAGGTATTGCAACTTTCCTGACACTATTGAACTTTCTGAATGATCGATCAATAGGGTTTTGGACAGTTTCTCTGCCAATCTGATCTCGCTGCGGGAGGAGGAGGAACTACTGTTCCCACAGGCCTTCAACTCTACACCGAAGGTCGTGAGCAGGAGGATTGAGTCTGCTTTTCTCACCCCCATAGGAGTCCCTGTCCCAGCACAAGCTGCTCCCCTTCTGCGCGCTGCTCCTCTGCAATGTCTCTGGCTCTCTGCAGAGGAGACGTAGGTGCGCTCTCAGACAGGGAGCAGAGGGAAGCATGGCCAGTTTGCAGCCTTTGCTCATAGCCTCATGGAGCAGAAAGGCCTTGCAGATACTGCTGACCTAGCTCTGACAGGGTAGGAGAGTGGCAAAGGTGGGAAAAGTTCTGCCAGTGCAGAACAGAGCACAAGTTTGTCTTTATAGATACCAAAATCCACAGTAGTATTACCTCACAGATCTGGTATCATTTGAAGTTCCATGCCTTTGATACTATGGTGCTATGACAGTATGTCCATCACCCATCATTAAGACAACATCTAGAAGATGCTGCTGGTGAAATGATATAACAGAACTTGAGAGATTAAATATTTATTTTGAAAAAACAGGGAAATCTCTTTGTAAGTTTTTAATTTTGCGACTACTCTGTGCGGATGACAGCACATAAGAGTATAAGGTAGAGAGTTTCTTGACCTATGAAACAGATTTTTGGTACCCTTACTATTAGGTGTATTAGAGCAGTACCTAAGATCTCCATTTAAGAGACATACATGCATAAGTAACCTTTCCTGAACAAGCATACATGCATCAGAGACAATACAAATAAAAGAAAAATGCTGTTGCGTCCATGCTTCAGTCTTTTTCATCGTAGTGAAACTCACCCTTTACACCAACATTTTCATCACTAGTGGTCCATCTTCCAGTGCTGTCAACAATATCTAGATGAGATTCCTCTTCCCTACAGCTTAATTTGTGCCTTTTGTGCTCCCCTCAAAATCCTCTCAAGACAGCCTCTAATAATTTTCTTGATCAAATGGCAAAACTAGTGTTTAACTTGTCCTACTACTGTCTTCTCATCAGCAGCAGAATATTCTCACTTGGTGTCTGTAACTTGATCTCCTCCCAGTTAACCTCCTCCCTCTGCAATTGCTCCTGTAGCAGAGCTCTGAAGGTACTTATTCATCTTCTCAATGACCCAGCGCTCAGCAGAAACTTTGCAGTCTTACTCCCTCTATGCTTTTTGCCTGTAAATAAGCCATACTGGTAAATAAAAAATCATCTATCCTCTCTAGGTCAGTGACCAATAGATTTATTACCTATGCATAGATGTCTTTCATTTAACTCGAACTAAACTAATAGTCTGTTGCACTGACATTTCCTCTTAGTGCTCTAACTTAAGTCTTTAAGCTTAAGTGCAACATGTCCAAAGCAAAACCCCAGTTTTCTTCCCATTACCTTTAGCTTTACCACTGTGGGAAATGCCACAAAGACTTACGATTGGCAGTCATCTTAGATTTGACCTCCTTATCCTTGTCTACCTTGCAGTTCTCTCTTCATAACACTTCTTCACAGCTGAAACTTATAACCACATCACTCACTATCTCATTACTTGCTTCCCACAATATTCTTTTCTCTGGCTTTGACAAATACCATCTTGCGCTGCTTCTAGCCTGTCAGCTGCAAAGTTAGTTTTCTTTGCTCATTGTTTTGACTATGCCATTCTTCTCCTTGTATTGTGTAACAACAAACATAAGCTGCTCAGAGTGCTTTCAAGACTTTGTAACTGATCTATCCTCTCTCGTTTACTGTATTTTCACATTTAAAGGCCACATTCATGTAAACAACCTTACCTCAGATTTCCCCCTCAACACCCCACCTAAATATATCAATTTCAATTATCCTTTGATATAATCATCCAGATTGCTAGCAACCGAACATCAAAACCCAGCTTGCATGCTTGGTCTTGTCTTCAGGCTGAAATGTGGAACCATCTTTTCCACCTCAACTACAAGCCATGTGATATCAGACAGGCCAAGCCAAAGGTTGTGATGAGGATTATTAATGAGTGATACGAATGCTTCAGTAGGCCAGTCATAGTATAAATTTGCTCATTTAATCTCAAAAAAAAAAACCCAACATATTCCTGACATTTTCAGCTGTGGTACATATTTGCTTGTTGTTGCTCAAAGAAGAGTCAGACATGTTCTTACCTGAGGAGCCTGCTTTGTACCATTCAAGTGAGTGAGAGTTTCACCACTACCCTCAATAAGACAATGGATTTATGTATTTAAAATTTGGTTTAGGATTCAAATATATACCTTATAACACTGTGCAAGAAGAGGCAGCCTTTCCACTAGAATTGAGGCTTCCTGAATGTGACAGGTCTTTTCTTGATCACACTTTTACTGATATTTTATATTGTATGACATGTAATAACCATCACATTCAAGTCCTTCGGGTATAGAGGTCCAGACCTCTCCCAGAGCCAATAACCTCAGATTGTTCGACACTTTAAGTCTTCTCTTATTATTTGTCTTCATTGGAACAAGTTCATTCCGGTTGTCAGAACTCCATTCCCCTCCACCAGTATCTTCCCTGGCTTAAGCACATGGTGTTTTTCCAGTGATACAAATCAAGCCTTCCATTGACTCAGTGGGAGTACCTGTTTCTCTAGCTGATAATTACAAAACCAAATGGTGAAGGCAAACATGAGACAAAATGTTTAAATAATCTTATATTAGATGGAAAAAAAATAAGAAAAGCAAGAGCTCAACTGAAAGAGGGTTCTTTATTAATAGGTATAGTTTTAAATAAAATTAAAGTGAGGAATGATTTAATTTAAGGACTGTACAGAAACAGAAAGAAAGGACTGGCCACGGTTAAATGCAATCCAAGACAGATCAGAAAAAAGTGAACTATAAGTATTGATACTAAAAAAAGGTAACAAAATTGTATAAGCCATCTGTTGCTTGCACCTACTCAGAGTTTGATTCATGGGCAGAGGTACATTCAGGCAAATGTTGTCACCCTTCCCTGTCTGTATCATGCTCTTCTGGAACATGAATTCTTCACTATAGATTTTCTATATTCCATAGATCTTCTATCATAGTTTTTGAGGGGGGTGTAGCAGCTAGCAAAATCTGAGTGCTCTCAATTAATTCCAAAACAACATGTTTTACTCACTGATATAATATTTCCTCTTCTGGTTTTGGTGTGTGTCTGTAGTCTGGCTACAATATGTTGTTTTCCAAGTAATTATTTTCAGATAACATCCTGAATGATTCTTTAAACTGTCATTTATTCTTTTTTTCTTTACCAAAAGACAGAAAATACCTTCTTTTTTATTTCTTTCAACCCTCAAATTCTGCACAGATTGTTACTAACATTGATCTTCTATTAATGAGAAGGGAAAGCCCTTTTGGCTTCCTTTGTGGCTCCACATTCATGAGTTTGGCTCTTCCCAAGAATGCACACAGTGCACCCGGCTGACAACACATACGTGGCCATGCAGGTTGTGTGGTCACGGGGATCTAAATATGATTCTGGCATCACACTCTGTTGTCACTACTGACGGCAAAAACTGGCACACCAGATCAACAACATTTCAATGGATGGACCTTTGACCTTATACTACTGTGGCCCTTAAAATATCCACTTGAAATTTGGTCCCCAGCTGGGCAATTCTCTGTGATAACATGCAGAAGAGGACTGGACACATCAAAAGATTTTGCGCTTATAGTAAATAAAGTGTTGGAGAGAAAGAACACATATAGAGATCAAAGGTGACATCATGACTTTTACAGTATTCCTCAAAGATGAGATTGAGTGCACAGTTAAACCCAAATGGACCATTACCCCAAAGTTACAGGCTACTGTCATGTCTGGTCTCAGTTAAAAGCCATTAAGGAGCCCACCAGTCATACTCCCAGCTTTTTACTGCTGGTCAGAGAATTTCACAAGTCATCACTGCTCCCAAGAAGACATTTCTTCCTCTCCTTAATCTTGTGATAAACTGCCATGGAACCTCTATGGGGATTTATCCTACTGCTCTTTAGATAAGAGAAACGTAATGTGCCGGATAACTCAGCAATTTTTCAAGGTGTCCAGGGTCACAGTTTTAAGATTTGTAACAAGTGGGGGTAAGGAACACTTTGCTATATGTCAGATGATTAGCCAGATTTACTGCTAGACAAGATTACAGATTAAAAGAAAGTTACTTGAGAAACACAGGTTTTCAGTAATGGAATAAAGTTAAAAAAGATAAAATGACAATGGTGTCATTAAGATTATATTTAACAATAGATATTCTCCCCGACTGAAGCTATGCTGTGCCTCATTTTCTCTGAGATCTAGTCGGAAACTTATCTGCCGCTGTATCTTAACTATTGAATTAAGATGTAATGATTTTGTCATGACGGCTCTTGCATCTGCCACAGGCCTCCCTTCCTCACACTCACACCCACTTGGACATAGAAAAGTAGAGGACAAAAGCTGAGAACCCCTTTCTGACTCATCTTAAAGCAGAACATCTCATAGCTGGAAGAAAGCTTTCCTCCTCTTTGCTTGTGAGTGCTGCCACACAATACCGAGGAACAAGGAATTACTTTACTCTCTCCCCACCTCTCTTTCCAAAGCTTCCATGAAGATTGCCGCTGTATCTCTCAATTAGCACATTCAGGCTGCCTGTTTAACAATCATCTTAAAACACGTATGTAAACCAATGAATACAGGAAATATTATCAGTACTATTTCTTTTTAGATCTATTAGTCTTATCCTGAATGAATAAAAATAGGTAGCAATTTGAGTAATGCAGATCCAGCTGCATGTTTTTGGTTGCATGGATTTTCTTCTACCATATCAAGTTGTGTTTGTATTGCTGCATACAGTATGATGGTTAATGTACATATATGAAAAATAAGGATCATTGGATTAAAAGGCTTCCTTTTCTAGATTACCCTATTGAATAGGAGTGCTCTCAGTGGATTCATGATTCACTAATGGTTTAGTCAAGCACAGAAATCCCAGTGAACTGCCTTTATTACTGTCTAGACCAAACTACACCAGTTCAACACCCAAAGGACAGTAGCATTTCCAAAGCTAGAGGGGACAGATGACAACAGTTTTTTCAGGAAGTAAAAAGGGAGTCAGGACTCTTTCCTGGATGAATTAGGGACTGAGCAACTGCTGGAAATGACAGGCACTTGTCTAACTCCAAAGAGTTAGACCTGACTGCAAAGTCCAGTTCCGTGTCGGGAATACAAAGAAAAAGTGGGACCTGACACTTCTGGAGTTCGACAAAAGGCAAGTGAATCCCAGCCCTCAGTAAGGATGGTTATGAATCTCCTGGCTGAAACATGCAGCGTAAGGAAGAGTTTGCAGTCCTGAGAGATACGGGTCAGGTGAAGAGCAAAGTCAGGACGCTGAATTTTAGGAAAGTAAACTTCAAACTCTTCAAGAAGTTAGTCAACAGGACTCCCCTGGGAAACTGCCCCTGGGGAGAAGGGAGCAGAATAGAGCTGGTAAATCTTTAAGGATGCTTTCCACAGAGCACCAGAGCTCTTGAGCCCCAGGTGTAAGAAATCAGGAAAAGAAGGCAAGAGACCATCATGGATGAGACAAGACCAGCAAACTAAAGGGCAAGAAGGAAATGCACAAGCAGTGGAAGTAGGGACAGGTATCCTGGGAAGAGTATAGGGACACTGACTGCTTATGTAGGGATGGGGTCAGGAAGGCCAAGATACAGCTGGAGGTAAGCTTGGCAAGGAATGCAAAGACTAATAATAAGGGCTTCTACAGGTATGTCTGCTAGGAAGGGCAGAAAAGGAAGGGCAAAAAAAGCGTACTCCCCCCGATGAACATGACAGGCAAACTGGTAACAATGGACAAGGAGAAGGCTGAGGTACTCAACAAATTTTTTGCCTCAGTCTTCACTGGCAACCTCTCTCTCCACACCTCTCGAGTGGACAGACTGCAAGGCAGCGGCTGGGGGAGCAAAGTCCCTCCCACTGTAAGGGAAGATCAGGTTCACAACCACTTGGGGAACCGGAACATAGAGAAATCTATGGGACCTGACAAGATGCATCCCAGAGCCCTGAAGGAATTGGCTGATGTAGTTGCCAAGCCACTCTCTATGATTTCTGAAAAGTCATGGCAGTCAGGTGAAGTCCCTGCTGACTGGAAAAAGGGAAACACTGCACTCATTTTTAAAAAGAGTAGAAAGGAGGACCCTGGGAACTACCGGCCTGTCAGCATCAACTCTGTGCCTGCAAAGATCATGGAACAGATCCTCCTAGGAGCTATGCTAAGGCACACAGAAAACAGGGGCGTGATTTGAGACAGCCAGCATGGCTTCACAAAGGGCAAGTCCTGCTTCACCAACCTAGGTGCCTTCTACGATGGAGTAGCTACATCAGTGGACAAGGGAAGAGCTATGGATGTCATCTATCTGGACTTCTGCAAGGCCTTTGACATGGTCCCCCACAACATCCTGCTCTCTAAATTGGAGAGATATGGATTTGATGGGTGGACTGTTGGGTGGAAGAGGAATTGGTTGGATGGTCTCATCCAGAGGGTAGTGATTAAAGGCTCAGTGTGCAGATGGAGATCTGTGACAAGTGGTATCCTTCAGGGGTCCATATTGGGACGAGTACCATTCAATATCTTCATCTATGACATAAACAGTGGAATCGAATGCACCCTCAGCAAGTTTGCAGATGACACCAAGCTGAGTGGTACGGTTGACATGCCTGAGGGACAGGATGCCATCCAGAGGGACCTGGACAAGCTGCAGAAGTGGGCCTGTGTGAACCTCATGAGGTTCAACAAGGCCAAGTGCAGGGTCCTGCACCTGGGTCGGGGCAACCCCTGGTATCAATACAGGCTGGGGGATGAAGGGATTGAGAGTAGTCCTGCAGAGAAGGATTTGGGGGTACTGGTGGATGAAAAGCTGGACATGAGCTGACAATGTGTGCTTGCAGCCGAAAAGGCTAACCATATCCTGGACTGCATCAAAAGCAGAGTGGCCAGCAGCTCGAGGGAGGTGATTCTGCTTTTCTACTCTGTTTTTGTGACACCCCACCTGGAGTACTGCGTCTGCGTCCAGCTCTGGAGTCCTCAGCACAGGAAAGACATGGACCTGTTGGAGCAGGTCCAGAGGAGGGCCACAAAAATGATCAGAAGGCTGGAGCGCCTCTCCTGTGAGAACAGGCTGACAGAGCTGGGATTGTTCAGCCTCGAGAAGGGAAGGCTCCAGGGAGACCTATTGTGGCCTTTCAGTACTTAAAAGGGGTTATAAGAAAGATGGGGACAGACATTTTAGCAGGGCCTGTTGCGATAGACAAGGGGGAATGGCTTTAAGCTAAAAGAGGGTAGATTTAAACTAGATATAAGGAAGAAATTTTTTACAATGAGGGTGGTGAAACACTGGCACAGGTTGCCCAGAGAGGTGGTAGATGCTCCATCCCTGGAAACATTCAAGGTCAGGTTGGATGAGGCTCTGAGCAACCAGATCTAGTTGAAGATGCCCTCCTTATTGCAGGGGGGGTGGACTAGAAGACCTTTAAAAGTCCGTTCCAACCCAAATGATTCTATGATTGCATAAATCACCAGTTTCTCTCCGCATCATTTTGCACTGTATCCTGAAACATGGAAAAATGTAGCTCACGGTAGAGAATTCACTTTGAGATACACAGAAGAGGGATGTGACAGGAATTGAGAAGAGCACTGTGGGTTCTGAACCTTTAGATCTGGCCTGCAACAGGCCAGAAAACAACATAATCTGAAAGACAAAAGTATTAAAAATCCTGTCTGGCATCCTATATAACGTTCTCTGCAACTGTGGATGGGCTGGGAGGCTGCAACTGTCACCATTTCTTGTTTCTGAAACACTAAGGGCCAAATCATGTGAGTACTCTGATGAATTCCTACTCCCTGCAAAATTGGCTCTCCTAGGACTGACACAAACATCTTCTGAAAAGTGTAGGATGATAATAATGTTTATTTCCCCAAAGGAAGAAGACTGATAATATTGTCTTCCTTAACAGAGGGGATCTGAGGCACAGAGTTACTCAGGGACACTTAGCAGGTCAAAACCAACCCAGTCTTTCTTCTGCTCCCATATCCACTTGATAGTCCCTCTTGGGCAGCACACTGCTACAGGGCCCCAGGACATCCAAGGGGTAGGGCAGTACCCATGAGACGGGTGCTGTGGTGGGTGACGTGGACTTGGTGCAAGGGAGGAGCACTGCAAAATAGAGTTTGGGCAACCACTGGGACTAGAGAAGCCTCGGGTCTCCTTGAGAAGGTGAAGAGTGGTAAAGCATGGGGAGCAGAACAAAAATTCTTTTCCCTGGGGCAGGAGGTCTCAGCAGTTACGTTGAGAGATTGTCTCGCACTGAATTTCAGCTTTTCAAGAAAAAATGAAATTCATTAATTCATCTTATATGCAGTGAGAATGGGAAAACAAGATGTTAAGCTGCTCACAGAGGTCAGGCAATAAAAATGTATTTATCTATCTATTGTTTCTTTTTGATCAAAATATCATGAAATAAGTGTCCAGACACTCAAAGACATGGCTGGTACTAAACATCAGCTGTCCTTCAGACAGGCATCCTTCCCTGTCTCTGCCAGATACTGACTAAATGAAGGAAAAAGCATTTTTCTCTCCCTTCCTTATTCCTGGGCTGCTTGCCAAGTCCTTTCCCAAATCTCCATGCCTCTTTCTCGGGAAACGGGAGCTGGTCACACCTCTTCTCCAGCAGCAGCAGGAGCCATCTCAGGAACCACTGCTGACCTGAGATCGGCCACCATGGCAGGGGGGCAGGAGAGCAACCTTCTCAGACCCAGCGTTTCATAGGACCTTCCCAGCCTTGTGTGGGTCTGCCTGGCTCTGTGGGCCAGATCCTGAACTCCAGCGGTGCTGCTCAGCGAAGTGAGCTGGCTGGCCGAGCAGTCGCGTCATCTCCTCCGTGGTGTGTAATGTATAGCGCAAGCACAGCTGATTGACGCTCATGACTGAGTTTACTCCTGAAAGTCCACAGCTTTCTGGCCAGAAAGCTGACTGATTTACAGCTGTAATATCACTGTCTGCTCGCAGTCGGGGGTCTAAAATCATTCCAAATAGTGAATCTTGCTCCCTAATGGAGCACGTGCTCCCTCAGTCAAAGGGAGTGGTATCACCTCCGTGGCCTTCAGCAGCCTTTTATGCATTACATGAAAGCAAAATTGCAGTAATCTCAGATATTGAATGAAATCAATACTTGCCAACATGAACTGCGCAACAGTACTGAAAAACTGTACTAATCTAGTGGATCAGAGAATGTGAAGTCTTGAGCTAACTGAGTCTTTTAGACCTGAAAGTTTTCTTTGGAACCTAGAAGCGCTCGTGTTGATGAATGCAGGTCCCTCAGATAAAGAGCTACTGCCACGTTCAGGCAGTCTTTTACAGAAGATATCCTTTTCCTTGCCAGTATCAACAGTCCTTTTTGATACTATTTTCTCATAATTTTCAGTTTCATAAGTCATTTTTTTTAGGAGTACATAAGACATTTGGAAAGGGAAGGGCACAAAGCTTGGGTTTGAAAAAGGTGGGTTTGAAAACTTCAACTTTTCAAACAACTGAAGAGAACATTTAGGATTACTTGTAAAACATTAAAAATCTCCATTTTTTTCTTATAAAACTAATCTGCATCCATGCAAACCCCAGTGTTGCTCCTCTGCTTAGGAACACCTGCTTCATTAAATGCAAGGGGAAACACTGCGTTGTTTTTTCTACTGTCTTTTTAAACGATGGGGCTGAATTCTTATCCTTTAAGCAGTGTTGTCTCTAGCCAATTCAAGGATTTAATCCACATACATTACTCAGGCAAAAATCCCATATGCAAAGGAAGTTGAAAGGATGTGAAGAACCTCCTCCTATTAAATGAACTATTAACCATGCAGCCTGGAAAAAGACGGGTGGAATCCCTTTAGGATCTTACCCCAAGACTGATTAAAGGAACTCAATTATATCTGCTGACAAAACTCTCAGAATATTTTGTGTACTGTAACTGAAGTGTGACTGCAACCTGTCATTCAGGCAGAAATCAATTCACTGTTCCTATAGCAAAATGTAAAACTCCTCATACTACTAACTCTTATTTAATTGAAATAAATACTGCAGTTTAAGAGACTAGTTGGGCAAGAGTATCCTACAGGGTGTTGGCATCCAGCTGTTTTCTGTGGGAGCTGAGTTGTAGCAGCTCTGATTTATGAACTAGTGAGAAAGTCTGTGATTTAATTAAAGACAGAAGAGATAAAATCCTTCCTTCATAAATGAAAGCTAATGCCCTTTAATTGTGTAGAGATGAGGAAGAATACAGAGAAGTGTGTGTGAGCCTTCTTTCCTTACAATACCCTTGAGTCCTCAGTCCTGGGAAATTGCAGGATGATTATTTTTTTCCAATATTCCATTCTTCTGTATTCGTAGAGACATATTTAATAACCCAGAGCATCAGGAACTGGGCCCTGGATTTTCAAAGCAGTCTACCAGCTCCAGAAACTTCATTCCTTGGGTGCCTACTCTGAAAGACCTAAGGGGATGATGCTTCCTTCTAATGCGACTTTTATTGTTCCATCCAGTGTTCATTTTTAGCTGCAACATAACATCTAATAGAGGAGTCATGCCCTAGAAACTGGCAGAATAGCCAAGGATCTTAATTCTTCTCCACCTAATGCAGAGGCAGGGCAGGCTGGGCTGGGGAATCAGCATCCCTCAGTACAACTAGAGACAAGAAAAGTGTCAGAAATGCTTCCCTGAGATGTGCAGCCACAGTGCAATCAGACTGAGCAGAACTGCAGTTAGATACGTGTTGTTTCCTGTAATAATGGTTGTACTCTAAATACGCCTGCTTTCTCTTGCCTTGCTGCTGAGTTGTCTTTGCATGGTACAAAGAGGAGAGGAAGTCTCAAGCATCATCTCAGCTATCCTGGTAGCTAAAGTGCAGGGTTGCTTGTGTCCAAAAGAGGCTTCAGACACATCCTGATGATGCTCTTTTTTTCCTGAATGTTTTCTAGTTCTACTATATAATTTCTGAAGCAGGTTTGACCTTGTTATAGTTTACAGGACAAAGGAATTTACAAGGTGAAACAATACCGTCTTCAGCCTTGTCTTCTATATGCAACCTTCTATCTGCTCTTTTGACTGCAGTTGTTTTCACAGAGCAGTGTCCCCAGTGTGTCTAAAAGACGTATTTTTGTGGTTTTATTGTGCATTCATAGGCAGGATGATTTTTTCCCCTGTTACATTATTTTGCCCTTCTCAGCATCACTCATCTTTGCTTACTGATTTTCCAGCCTCTCTAGTGAAAAATGTTGAAGAGTGAATGTCTCAAACACATCTGTGGGACTTGGCTGTTGTCCAAGAGGAGGACAATGCCTTTCCCCAGGGTTCCTGTGAGGGCCCTGAATCACAAACTTTAGAGATCACCTCTTACTCTTATTTGAAAACAAGGAAGTAATTTGTCTCTTGATTTAGTTGTATGTGAATATACTACTCAGAAGTATATTTAAGTGTGTGAGTGCACTGCCCAGGCACCAATACTTGTCCAGTGCCTAACTGGTAATCTCATAAGGAACTAATGGTAGCTCCTGCTAAAATTCTAGCCAAAGCACAAGTACATAAATGAAAGAGACTGATTAACTTATTGTATTGACTCCTTCAATCATCTTTTCCATTAGTGTGGAATTCATTAAAGTGCAGAAAGCCTGCACAAAGGCACTTCAGATCCAGCTCTGATATGTAAGATCTGAACTTGGGATGTGCAAGATCTAGCTCTGACCTGACACACAAAGACAATTATTCTTCAAGGTCTCAAAACAGAAAATATCTCTGACATACTCGTCTGTCAGCTGTTGAAGATTGCTTAGTGACCATCTAAATAATCATGCTTTGCCTATGGTGTCTATACATTCATTCACCATTAAGACTTCACAACAGATTTTTTTTATGCTCTTGTTATATATTGGTAGGTAGTTTCTGACATTCTAATTAGTTCAACCTATATTAGACATTTAGTCTTCTGACATCTGGAACAGTGGCTGCCAGCTATTTCCCTTCTCATTTTTTCCTGAAAGAAGTAAAATGTTAGGTTACATGTTGAAAAGCTCATCTGCAGGCCTACAAATGAGCGCAAAGAGAATGGCAGGTGGGGGAAGCCAAATAATACCCTCCCTCAGTTCTTCCCAGACCCATCACAGATGGGCAAAAGGGCCATCAAAGGGCCATCTCCACAAGCCCAGAAAAGCACAGGGGCACAACAGCAGGTGGTCCTGAGGGACATAAATTAAAGACTCTGAGGAAGGTGCAGACTGTCTGGGTCCTTCCCAGAGCTGTCCCAGAGAAGCCTCACTCCCTGTGTCCAAGCAGGAAACCCATCACAATGAGTCAACAGGAGCACCTTTCCAACTGGGGGAGATTACTACCTAGGGGCATGGGACGCATTATAAGATGAGATGCAAAGGGAAGAACATTTGGGGATAGTGCAGGACTTACAGTGGTATGTTTACTGGAGGAACCAAAGGTGGGGAAAGGGAGGGCTCAAGGTCATTTAGGGAAGAACAAGTGTTGGAGCAAATGACATGATGGAGCGATAAAGGGATAAAAGGGGCTGGCCCTGTGTAAACAAGGGGTGGTTGGCATGGTTGCCTGGCCATACCCTGTGCCTGATCAGTGCAGACCATCATGTGTTCTTATTAAATGCTGTTTCTAACTCTCTTCCTGAGTGAGGGTCTCTATTTTGTGTGCATGTGTGCGGCTGGAGGTCTAAGAGTTTGTAAGTGCAGTGGGGTCATGGGTGGGAGGGGCTGTGTGTCTATAGTGCAAGAACTGGACAGACCAGCGTGAGTGAGTGTGTGATCATCCCCGAAGATCAAGCCAGAGTAGCTGGAGAGCAGGGGAAGTGCCCTGGGAGCCGTGTGTGTGTGTGTGTGTGTGTGTTTCTGTCTCTCTAAGCGTGAGACCACAGGAGGAGCTGGCTACCAGAGGGACATGGAGAGTCCCAGCCAGCTGCCAGAGAGCTCTGTGAGAGTGTGTGTGTGTGTGTGCGCGCGCGTGCACGCACACCTAGGAGTGAGGCACCATGGAAGAGCAGGAATCCAGAGTGAGCTGCTGGATGGACTGCATATCCAAGGCCAGCTATTGTGGCATGCTTAATGAGTGTATGTGCGTGCATGAGTGTGTGTGTGTGTGCACGTGATGTGTGTGTCTGTACCAGCAGCTGGAGTAGGTCTACAGCAGTGGTGGCTCATATGTCCAGGTGCCAGCAACTGTGGACGCTGGGATCCAGTGTCTGAGCCCATCTGCTGGAGGGATCCACCTTGTACATATATGTGTGTATATATATATTTTTTTTCTTACTAGTGGACCTCCATCCTGATTAGCCAGAGAGATGAATACTATGAGGCCATTGGTGTGGTATGTGTTGGTGTGAGCACTGAGCGTGTCTGTCTGTGTTGATCTGAGGGCTGCCAGTACAAGCTGGAGTAGGTCTACAGCAGTGGTGGCTCATATGTCCAGGTGCCAGCAACTGTGGACGCTGGGATCCAGTGTCTGAGCCCATCTGCTGGAGGGATCCACCTTGTACATATATGTGTGTATATATTTTTTTTTTTCTTACTAGAGGACCTCCATCCTGATTAGCCAGAGAGATGAATACTATGAGGCCATTGGTGCGGTTTGTGTTCGTGTGAGCAGTGAGCGTGTCTGTCTGCGTCGATCTGAGGGCTGCCAGTGCGTATACATGTGTTGCCCATGTGTATGCATGTACCTGGGAATACACACCCATTGGATCAGGGGCATGGAGCTGTGCAGTCTCCCCTCTACCAGGCTACTGGATTCACTCCCCTAATGCAGTCCTCACCGTAGCCAGATCCGTGGCCACATGGCTGCGTTGCATTGGAGCTCCCCTGAGTCAGGGCCACCCAGCCCCACCGGAGAGTTAGCCCACGGGGCCCTTGGGCACGTCGATTCCTTCACCATCTCTTACTTAAAAACTACTCCTGAAGCTCTCCCTGCCCTTCGCTCCTCACCAGATCCTTTGAATCTTTCTGGACTCAATTAAATGCAGATTTTCGGTATGTCCTTTGTGGGTCAGAGAGACCCATCCCAGTACACGCTTAGCGCTGATGCTTTCCTTCTGCTGCCCAAACACCTGGCTGCTTTGTATGTCTGCACTGGTTTATGGTCTGGCTTATGTCATATCTGTGTCCTTCAATTCTACAGCATATTTTTCTAGGAACGGAGTTCAGGGAAGGACAGCCTTTTCCTGTAAATAAGAAACAGGAACCTTGCTTGCTTTTGCACTAATTCTCTTAAATGTACTGATCCTAATAATCCTCTTGAAAACGATGTTTCTCATCATTTCAGAGACTGGATTTTAGAGGGCCGTGTCCGAATGAAATTCATGTTTCAAAGACTGCGCAGGCAGGAAACAGCACAAAGTAACTGACATTTGAAATCTACAGGAAAAAGAGTGAACGAGCTTGGAAAGTGTGTGCCTTAATATAACAGCAGGTATGAATGTATTAATAAATGTTAATTTGAACATATCTGGGAGTATCAAGACTTTTAGAAATGATATCATGAAACGCATCAGGATAGTGGGACACGAGGTATCTGGGCAGAAGGAAACATCTAATTTAATTTCCCCTTCTCTGAATTCTGGAAATGTATTTATTATTTTTGCCCCACTCTATGCTAATCATGTTCCTGAAATCTAATGTAAGCTCATTAATGCCTAAATTTTCCAGATGTCGTGTTTTTCCCTGATGTTCTAGTTTTTCTTCAGTTTCGTATAAGGAAAGAAATGCTGGAAAGGGGTTATTTTACATAATCATCCCCCGTTCCTGTCCCTCCTATTTTTCTACGACGTTCAGCCTAAAAGACAGAACATATGATTACTCAGTGAAAGCCCTGCAGCCATGAACTCTGTCTGTTTTGTAGCCTTCAAAGCATTATTTGTATAAAGACAATAAAAAAGTCTTGTTCCTTTATAAGGATGACTGCAAGGAGTTTGATCTCTGCAAAGAACAGCAAAGATTTTCTTTCTCCAGCTCTTGAAAATGACTCAGTAAGAGATTTTGATCTCTATATTGTAAATTTGATATCCTGTGGATCTCCTCACCTCACCTATTGAGTTGCCTGTTATATTACATCTTTCCAGCTTAATACGTGATTGATTAAAAAGCTTCATTTTCTGCTTGCTTTTCTTTCTACATGATCATTCGGGGCTTAAATATTTCACACTCATTATTAGCATTATCAGCCAGACTCACTGGTGCAGGAGAGTTCACTTAAACGGTGTATGTGTTTTGTTTTAGGTACTAATTGCTGGAATATGTAAAAAACCATCTTTTTTATGAAAGTAACAGGAACCACAAACCTTTCTGTCCTGATGTAGAGAGGTTATTAAGCATATATCTCAAATACGGGTGGTTCCGTTGAGGATAAAAAGGTTCCTAACACTTGAAAAGAAGTTAGTGTCTACTTTATTGAATAACTGCACACCTGTAATTTTCCTACATCTTTCTGGGTACGGTTCTTCTCTCTGAAACTGTTTGCTTACCAGTCTGCCTGGAGTCCTGAGACCTGTGAGTAGTAACACTGGGGTTTTTTCCCTTATATCCAGGTCAAGGTTTAAAGATTTTGGATTACTTCCTTGTCCTCTTTCTTTGCCACAGGTTCTCTTTGGTGGAGAAACCAATAGGTTTCTCTGCTTCAATCTCTGCTACGCTTTCAATTTGAATGGGATTTCTCCATTTGAATAGAGAACTGCCCTCAGCCATGCTGCTCAGCCCTATTTGCTGTCATCAATCACAATTCTTATTCTCCCATGTTACTACTGCTTGTTTTTTCACTTTATTTCCTGAAAGAACAGCTTCACACTGACACGGATTTTCAGGTAAATGTGCTTATTTCTGACAATAGTGTCCTTTCTGACCAAGAGAGCATGGGAGCAGCAACTGTGAGCCAGAAAGTCACAGGACCTCTCTCCTAATGGAGGGCAGATCGGTTTTTTGCAGGTAGGGGTGGAGAGGAGCGTGGTAATCAGCTGCTCCAACTGGCTTTGCTGGAGGCTGAAGGCCAGGACGGTTTCCACAAACTGCTCTGGCAGTGAATACGGTAGAAATGTGCAGAGAATGAGCTGAATTCCTGTTGGTCCCATGAAGCCTTGGCACATTAGTCAAAGCATTTTCTTTTTCTTATGCACACAGAAGAGGTAGAACTTTGTAGGCTGCTACATGGCTGTATGAAGGTTCATTGCAAGGGACTTCCCCTCTCAATTTCTATATTCTGCATCTGTGTTTTATTAATTGGAAGAGTGAGAAATGCCTCTTAAGAAAAAAATGAGGGATACTAGGAAAATACTGCAGCTATAGGGCTGCAAAGAGCTGCTCCCACAACTGCAGCTACTCTTGAACAGTTGTCTCACAGGGCTCGCAGACAGCAACACCATCACACACATACCCCATACCATGAAACACTGGAAGCGTGAGGTTTGCAAATGTGCGATCAACTTCAGACCTCAGCACCCAGCAGAGATTTGTCTCAACAATATCATTTGACAACGTTTGAACCCAATGCAACAAATAAATAGATAAGAGGAAGGCACGCTGCTTCTGTAATGAAAGACTGAACCAGCATGGGCTTAAGCACCTTTGGAGTTTACCTGCAGGGTCATGAACAAGTTCCTGTGCCAAAATAACGCCAAAAGGCAGGGTCCTCTGAGCTCCTTCCACAGGAGTACGGACATGGGGCAGACAGAAAGGACAGCTTCTCCTACCGAAAAGTTCAGACACGCCATCCTTCCAGAGGCAGAGCGCAAGTGACCAGGCACAGCAAAGGAGCGGAGAGGCAGGAAGGAGGGCAACATCCTCAGACCTCTCCAGAGAAAGTCAACACTTTACTGCCACGTCCCTGAACTGTAACATCTTTTAAAACCTGGGTTCAGCCAGAACACACTCCACCAGTCACAACGAAGCGAATAGCTCACATGGGCCACCCTTCCTGCCCTAAAACACGCTACATGAATCTTAGAACACATTTTACATATTTATATTTCCCAGCACTGAGTGAAGTTTGCCCTACATTTCTTCTCTTTCACTGCGAACAGATGCATGTCCTCGCCCTACCTATCTCCCTGAAGGAAAGGTTTGCTGAACTAGATGAGGCCTTTAACTAGCAGGTATCATCAGCAGGGCTCCAGTTAGCTGCTTCTCCTCTGGCCCCAAGTCACTCAGCGCAGCTTTCACATCGGCTGTCTGCCCAACAGCGAGCGTGGTTATCCAAAATGTTTGTTTGTGCAGAAAGTTCAGCCTCGGCATAGACTCGGAAGGATGATTTCTTGACGAATGAGCTTTACCATTTCTCAGCGAAATCCTCACATCACAACAGGGAGCCGGGAGTATTTGCTGCCAGTTGCTGCTGATGAAGGTATACTCTAGCAGCGTGAGGACCTGGGAAGTCCAACTCCTGAACCTCATGCTCTCCAAGTCACGCAACTTTATAAAATCAACAGAAGACTCTGTGGAAATGCTGAAAATACTCCTTTTACCATCTCATGTTCCATTTTGAGACATGTAAGAAGCCTAATGATTTCACTGAGAATTTGGGGTAAAAAAAATTAATTCTAAAAGACTAGAAAATGACAAATGAGAATAGATTAAGCATTGTTTGATGCTATGTTCTTTGCTTTTTTCACCTCAAGCATGCAAAAAAAAAAACCAAACCAAACCCTAGAAGGAATAAAAGCACTGCAACCAAATAAGAGTGTTTTAGAAAATTCCTCTAATGACATTTGTCTTTAATAATTTCAGAGGGTACCTTCGGGAAAAGAGAACTGCTATAGTATGCTTCTAGAGGTATACAATTTAGCAGTAAGTCTTCTGGATTTCTTCAGATTACTGAAAACATTTATTTTCCGCTACTTTAATTTGTATCATACAGACTTCTTTCCTGCCCATGACCACATCTTCCTCTTTACAGTTAATGGAATTTTCAGAGGCACAGAGGGTCAGGTTCTTTCTTTACTATTCAATTAAGTAAATAAATCCTTATTACTTGAATGACTCTTTGAAGAATAACAGGTAGATAAATCATGTAAGATATTTCCAGTCTTTGTAACAGACCCCATCTAGAATACATACACAGTTTTTAAATAATGTTGATTACAGTATCCACCAAGTGCTAAAATAAGTTTTGTTTGCTTTTAATGAAGAAAAATATTTGTAAAAACAATAAAAAAAACCTAAAAATTTAATGTGGGATTATCTGAATATAGTTAAGTACTGGTTAGAATGCAAGCAAAGCTGTCTGTTAAAAATCTGACCACTGATCGAAGCTTGCAATTTCAGCCTTCATCAATTGCTTTCTTGAGTGACTCATCAAATCAGCATTACCTAAAAAGTCAATATTGAGAAACCAGGTAAACCAATAAATACTCCTTTCAGTCACACAATTGCTATCAAACACTCTTGAGAACACAGTAAAGCGTTTTATTGTTTATGCTCATTTTCATTTACACATAGGAGGAACAATCAATGCAGTTCTATCACAGCAGGTGGACCATATCCTGAAACTCTAACTTTGACTGCTGAATACATTTAGACCTATCTTGAGGTCTGATCAGGAAAAAAAAAAAATAAAAAAAATAGGGGGGGAAGTAGGGAGGAGAGTAATTTCACTAACATCAGTTAATTCATGGTTCATGGGTATTTATTTTGCAGGTGATATAGCTCTTCTGAAAGAGCAAACTGCTTCACTTCTTTACAAAATACACTAAATAATGTAATTACTTAGAGAATTCTAAATTTTGCAGTGGTTCATGCGGTAAGGGTGTGCAACTGACACAAAATGGAAAACATGGTTACAACATCAAACTGCTACTTCTATTCCCAGCTGGTTTATGGAAAAGGTCATTGGACTTCTTGTTTTCTGCTCTCGAGTTATGGAGTAGAAGCAAGAAGTATTCACTTTATAAAAAGGCAACTATGAGGACAGACTATAGATATGCAGTGCAGTTGAACAGGTCTACAACTCTTGTTTCTACAGCATTTGCTATTGTTTTGAAATACAAACATAACTTTTGCACACTGTCACTTCTCACACATGTTCAGCTGAAGGAGTCATTTACAGAATTTACTCCGATGCTCCTAGTTTAAATGCTGCTTTTTTCTCCTCTTGGCCTTGTAAGTGAAGGGAGCAACTCTTTCCACTGAAAGAAAGAAATTACAGGTGTGCAGAAGTACAACTATGCTACCAACACAGACAGAGACAACTGTGCTTTTGTGCACACCCCTACAACCGGCCGGAGAACAAATTAAGAAGTTAAGCCTGCAAAATAAATGGAGTTTACTCTCAAAACTTTTTCTTCAGTCCAGAAGAATTATAGACCTTGATTCGAGGCTGCCCTCTTTTTTTTTTTTTTTTTTTGCAACTGATCTGCGTGACTATTGGAACAGCATCTCTGCCAGAGTCATTACACTGAAATGCAGAGCTGAGCAGTTTGGTGGCTGTATGTATTGACGTTTTTGCAGCATCATGAGTCTGGCAACTGGGCTTGGGGAAGTTTCAAGCAGTGGGTCTTTACAATAGCAACTTGATTCTGCAGACAAAAAGCAAAAGATTGGCAGAATTATTAAAAGTATCACAATAAAGGCAAGTACGTATTCTGCAGAACGTGGCGCTGAGTTTAGCTGTGAGCTGGCAGCCCACTTTTGTCAGAGGCGCAGAAAGGCACAGCTTTCCCGCGTGTGAAGAGAAACATAAAGGTGTGGAGCCTTTTCACGGTGGCTAAAAGGCAGCTTTCCTCGCAGGATGCCCGCTCCCAGCGGGAGCAGCCGGAGCGGTAAGGAGGCCAGAAAGTAGGCTGAACTTTACAAGCAGCCTTCATCTAGGGGCCGTCCTACCTTCCTTCCTTGCCAAAAAGAGGAAAAAAAAAAAAAAAA
>NW_009648955.1:364015-365314 GCF_000708025.1 Charadrius vociferus
CCCCATTCCCGATATTGTGTGTGTCCCCCCCCCACACACACACCACCCCCAAGGCCCTCCCGCCCCGAGCATCGCCGCGGCGGGGGCGCGCACCTACCTGTGGCGTCGGGCACGGGCGTGCAAGGGGGCAGCCCCGGCGAACACATCGCATTCAAGATGTTCAGCTTGTGCATCGGAAACGTATGAGTTTGTGGAAAGCTTGCTTGAAGTCTTCGTTAGACATAGTATAGATGATGGGGTTGATGAGGGAGTTGAGATATCCAAGCCAAGTGAAAAAGTCAAAGATGGCCATGTGGAACCAGCAAGCGTCCTTGCAAATAGGCAACACCAGGCTGATGATGAAAAAGGGCAGCCAACAGACGATGAAGGCTCCTAAAATAATCCCTAAAGTCTTTGTAGCTTTCCGCTCTCTAGCGGCCGTGAGCTTCTTTTTCTCCAGCAGGGCATCCGAGACCTTCACCTTCACCTGGTTCATGTACACGGGGGAGCCCGTTTCGCTGGATCCCTCGAGGGCCTTGGAGTTTATGGACGTGACGGAGGAGGACGACCCCGGGGAGTCTGTGATTAACTGAGCCCGCGTTAGTCTTTTACCTGCTTTCTTTGGCGTCTGCTTCAAAATCCGCGACCTGGCTTCCACGTAGATCCTCCCGTAGAGGGCTATCAGCAGCAGAGTGGGGAAGTAGAAGGCTCCCACCGTAGAGTATACGGTGTAGAGGACGTGGTCCGTGTTCACCACACAGTGAGAGACTTCTTCGGCCTTCGCCTGCCGCCAAAACAAAGGGGGCATGGAGATGCAGATGGAGAAGACCCACACCAAGGCGATCATGCCCGCTGCCCGCTTGGGAGTCCGTTTCGTGGAGTACTCGACGGCGTCGGTGATCGCCCAGTAGCGGTCCAGGGCGATGACACAGAGGTGCAGGATGGACGCCGTGCAACAGGTGATGTCCGAGGACAGCCAGATATCGCAGACGATCTGGCCCAGCGTCCACTTGCCGGTCACAGTGTACATGGTGCTGATGGGCATGACGAGGATGGAGACGAGGAGGTCGGTGACGGCCAGCGAGGCGATGAGATAGTTGGCCGGCGTGTGGAGTTTCCTCGTCTGGTAGACCGTGGCGATGACAAAGGCGTTGGAGAGCACCGTGGCCAGGGTGACGAGCGCCAGGACGACGGCGAGCACGATCTTCCCGGAGAGAGGGGTGGCATCTTGGTAGGTCCCTTCCTCGGCGCTGCAGTTTCGGCCGTGGTAGGAATCGTTGGCGGGGAGCAGCGGCGCCGGGCAGGGGCCGGCCGGCTCCA
>NW_009648955.1:366774-448095 GCF_000708025.1 Charadrius vociferus
TTTTTTTCTTTCTGGCGTGCTTGGAAACGCACATCCGTGATTGAACAGCCCTGACGCGCCCTGCGGGACCCTTCAGTGCTCGGAGGGGGGGTGATGAGGGGGGGGAGCAGGAGGTGCACCGGGGGCACACGTTTCTCCAGGTCCCAGCTCCTGCCGGCGTTTGTTCTCTGCAAGCGCAGGAAAGTTTTGCGCACAAAGGAAGGTTCGAGCTTGCTTTTTGCTGGGTCAGGGTAATTCCGAGCTCAGTGAAATGTCTGTGCTCCAGCCCTCGAGTAAATCTCCCAAGGATGCCCCGACAAACCCAGTAAAGAGGAGGCAAGAGTTTAAGACTGCAGCCATGTTTGCGCACACCTGCACATGCTGCTACCTGCTTAAGCTCCCTGCGAACTCTCAGTGCTCCCCTCTCCCTTGTCGTCTCCCAACTGGTTACCTTTGTGGCAGGAAAACAAACTGTTCCCCGGTGGTCCTGTCCTTTCTAGGCCACGCTCAGCACCACTCAGGGACAGGCACTGTGTTCTGCCTGGGGCATCGAGCTTATGGGCTGGGTGAGAAACCTCCGCACCCTGTTGGTCATCCTTGAGCAAGAGGGACTGGCATGTGTGAGAGGATGCAGATCAAGGAAGATCAGCAAGAGGAGGCTGGAGAGGATCCATCATGGCCCAAACGGGTGAGGAAACTCTAGGAAGAGAAGCACTGAACTGAGGGAGAGCCAGCACTGCACAGCGGTGTAGGAATGCCAGAGCCCTGCAGGGACAACCTTTTCCCTCCCTGTTACAGTCCTGGGCAAAGTGCCCTGATCTTGAGATGCGCTAAGCGCCCACAGGTCCCCTGAGACCAAAAAAGCAGTGACGGTACTTGAGATTTTGTAAAATCATTCCCAGATCTGCTCTTTAGTTAGGCTTTCTCAAGAAGCGAGGTAGGGAGAGGATTGCTGTGGATAAATCAAAGTGTGGTAGTCAACGTTTGCCTACATTCACCAAACTGATAGGAAGACAAAACGTCAATAAGCCTTTCTGTTTTCCCAAAAGGGCCTGGGATAGGGTTTGGTCTGTTTCCATGTTTTTATTTTGTGGTGCCTCCTTGTGCTCAGTGGAGCCTGGTAATTGGTTGGAGCCTTTAGGCTTTACAGCATTAAAAATCATAATATAGAGCTATCTATATAATTCTGGTCTCTTTGGTGGGCAGAGATTTTATAATCCTGGTTTCTAATACAGTGTGCTATTGCTTCCACTTCTGCTCGACATTCCTGGCTTAATTTAGTTGTCCTTAAGTTGGCAGCTGCCCTCGAGCCTCTGTAGCTCAACATTCTTCCCAAATAGGGCTACAGATCTGAGACTGATTTAAATTCAAAACACCAATAATAACAAGAGGAAAATCTAGTCCTTCATTCAGTTCTGGAACAGCTTTCCTCTTGTGGAAAGACTCTTCTGGTAAAATTATAGTCTCTAAGGGTAATGTTCTAGCCCTAGCCACTGCCATCGGCTATGTCGTGTAATGCAGGCAAGTACTGTGTGAATGGGCGATGAGTTTTGGCCACCCTATAATGTCACTGTTTACCCTCATTATAAAATGTTTGTGTTCTGCACACAGCTTTTGCTGTTGCCCTTCTCCATTAATTCTGGGTTATTATTCATCAGTAATCATTATTCATTGCTTCCCTCTTTGTCTTGGCAAGAATATGCTTTTCTCCTCCCTTGTTTGTTTTCTTCTGTTGTGTTCACTTGTTTCCCACTCAGTTATGCAGTACTGCTGCCAGTGGTCAGGAAAATATTCACCCAGGGCATGCCAGGTCTAGCAGTGTTGACTTTGCTTGAGTTCCCACAAGGATCACCTGGTCCTCCTGGGCAGGTTCAGTAAGCATTCCCCGTGCTTCTCTCTGGGGCTCTAGTCTTGGGTTAGGAATAACTGCAGCAAGAAAGTAAAGCCAGCTTCCTATTAGTGCTCTATGTCATGGACCTGGTGCTGTGCATCACTGCTGGTGGGGCATGCAGAAGACAAGCCCCCATCCAGGCACTGGAACTGCTGCTTTCTTTAGGCTGTGCGTGCTGGTTGCCAGGATTTGTGACAGAGCAAGAGGTGCTCAGGTTTTAAATAATTATTTTTCCTCTCTGCCCAGCCAGGCTGCTCACAGCCCTGTGCCACGGCTGAGCTCCCACGGGCCAAAGCTTGAGGAAAGCGGGAACCAGGTTCCACCTAGATCATCAATAAGTACTGGAGTCTTAGAGTGCCAGTCATATTGTGAATCATATGTATTATCACATGAATGATCATATCTCACTGCTGTGCTGTCACCCTGAAGCTTGCATTTCATTGTTTACCTTCCTCTCCTAACTGGATCTGAAAAGATGCTTATGGGAAGAGACCCTATTTCCTGAAGCTTTTGGCTTCTGTGCAGAGGCAGGCATGAAATTAATTTATTTCTGCGGGCATAAGACTGTTAATACTTCTTATATCCAGATTTTGATGTACTAAAATAACCAAATATAGAAACTGCAATGAAAACTGAGCCTATTACTGATTTATTGCATCACAAACTGCCCATGTATGGCATAAATGTCATCAATGACTTATAAATAAATTAGAGAGAGAAGACAGACATGTAGAAAAAAACCTAAGTGCGAGAAAGGAAAAGTCCTCATCCTACAGTCAGATCTGTCCTGGCCACAGATAATGTTGTGTGGGTTTTGGCTTTTGGATCTTTTAAGTGTATTTGAACACAGTGCTCAGTGCGTAATATAAACTTCACCTCTGCCCTTGACTCGGGTGGCACGTTGTGTGTGATGCCATTTGTAGCCTCTTGCACTGTGATGAGATTCATCCTCATATTTTAAATAATGAAATTCTGAGTCCTTCTGTTAGCAAAGATAACCTTCACTATGTAAATCAACGCAGTGGTATTTTGTTGAGTTTTCCAACAGACAAATAACGCTAATATATGTGTGAAGTTTCTCAATGTTAACTTTGAAATATAGCTGAGGCCATTTAAATGCCAACACTTTTAAGTCACTAGTCAAAATAAAAACACCCAGCTTGAGTTACTGAAATTTAATTATAAGGAACAGCTGGGCCTGGTTTTGATTTTGACTCTAAGGACCCAGAAAAAGAAACAAGCACATGGATTCAATAGGCACACATATGCACAGAGTTTCTTGACCCAAAGGAATAAAGCCAGATCGAGTTATCTCCTTATTCTTCATACTGGTCAGGCACAGTTGCCAAAAAATGCACTCAGATACCCTCCAAAGAGTATTCAATTATTCTTTATGTAGGCAACTGAGGTCAAGCAAAAAGAAACTCCGGTCCTCCCTTACACTGTCTCTACCATTTCATCTCCAGACACTGCATCCATCCTGACACATTTCAGTTCATGGAGGCAGCAGTTGAGCTTGGTGACTGTTCCTCATTCAGCTACAAGGGGTTTGCTCTTTAAAGATGTTCCTGGAGATGCTCCACAGGAAACCACTTCAATCCTGCCCCATCTCCTCTCCTTCCACGCTGCCCATTATTCTCCTGCTTTGTTACAAAGCAGAAGAAATGAGTGCTTGTATGAAAAGGGCTATTGCCTCCTCATTATTGTGGTTTCCATCTGTGGCTGCTGGAGCCTCTAAGTCACACTAAAATCAGTGCAAATGCCTGTTTTGCTGCCAGAGGGTCTGGGCTGAACAATCATCCCTACAGTTCAGGCAGTCTCCAGTTGTACACTTGAAGGGTTTTTAACCCATTGGGATCCATCTGCAATGAAATACATGCAGATCCATTGGGGAATGAACCATAGGAAATAGCTGTGACAGTATGACATAAAGGCACAGCTGTCTACCAGGACTGAAAGTCGATGGCACAACCTTTAACTCCTGCCTGTCATATAAGAAAAAAAGAGAAGAGCATCTGTTCA
The DNA here is from genome assembly GCF_000708025.1 of Charadrius vociferus. NCBI lineage: Eukaryota > Metazoa > Chordata > Aves > Charadriiformes > Charadriidae > Charadrius > Charadrius vociferus. Next base: position 370,667 of record NW_009648955.1, read on the forward strand.
GCATGAAGGCAAAGGACCCTGCGTTTAGACTCTGTACGAATTCAAATGAAAAAAGTCTGATGTTCTCTGCTCAGACCTGGCAGAAGATAAATCCTTCACTTTCAGATATGGACCTGTATCAGGTTTAAAGCTTTGTCCCACTTCAGTATGTTCAGATCTTTCTGCCTGCCTTAGAGGATGAAATCTGTAAGGGTTTCCTTTCAGGATCCAGAGTTGATTTCAAACGGGTCCCAAATACCGAGTTGTCAGAAATGAAACATTGAATTCTGTATTTAAAAAGAAGAGTCTGCACACATTTTAAAGCAACAAGCTACTAATGCAGAAAGCTTGGTGGAAACTTGTGCAATGCAGTGAATCACAGCAAAGAAGTAAAATTGCTGAAAATTAAGAAGCAAATATTTTCCTTGTGAAATCAGCATGTCAGCATTGATTTAAGGGGAGCTACAAAGATTTCTTCCTACTAAGGATCTGGTTTTTCTGCATGGCTAATTAATATTTATCTAGGAAAGAAGGTAACATATGCTAAGCCCACTGCCACTATTTATAAGCATGCTCTAGTCTTCTTTGTTCCCGGAGGTAATCAGAAGCTAGGAGCTTTTGCTGGCATGCAGATTTGGGCTGCTAATTTAATAAAACACATTATCCATTAATTTGAGTCCTTTTAGGATGTCAGTGTTTACTAGTTGACAGTTTCTTCTGCAGTATGAGACTTAATTGCAAAATTTAGGTCCCTGTTCTGCTTAGCAAGAGGCTTAGAGAGAGACGCTTAAAACACGCCGAAATTCAGGAAAGGAAGACATTTTGAAGGCCACAAACATCTTGTAGGCCTACTTTCAGCGGCAGAGTAGGGCAGTGAGACTAAAGCAGTAGCAAATGGTGATAGCATCGTCCAAATGCCAGAGCTTTGCAAGGTCAGGAGGCCCTTTGAGGGAATCGGAATACGTGCAGTTACTCTCAGCAGTACTTTGCAAGGTAGTGCACAGCTGAAGATCTCATTCTGGTGACAAGTAAGCGTTTTTGTAAACCAATTACATCCAACATAATCTGGTCTTGGAGTGAGGCTGTTATGAAACTGTTGGTCTACATGCTGTGAAGCGTGAAAACCACTTTGCCAAATAATCCAGCCAGCAAAGGCCATCAGTATCACCACTGCTCCATGTGTAGCTCTTTCTTTGAGGAAGAAAACAAAGGCTCTAAGAAGCAAAAGACTTCGAAGGGGTAGATAAACAAAATTGCATCCCTTTAAGCATCTGCCGAATATGAGCCAGTGGTATGTCCCCCTGGCTGGAAGCAGAACTTTATCTCATCTGACTTTGAGAAAAGTAACCAAGCAAAACTACAGAGCCAGATCATCATTGACCCAATGATTTAAGGAAGCTGTAGCCAATGCCATCGAAGGATGTGGCTTGCTATTATTTTCCAATCCTTTCATTATCCAAAGATTGTTTAAATTACAGGTTTCATAGAAGGCTGTAAAACTGCTTTTCTTCATGTCTAGTGTATATGTGTGTTTATCGGGGAAGGGAACACTCAACTGTAAAACATAGATGTGATCTCTATTTAGAAAGGTAAGTTTTATTTTTCATTACAGGAAGAAGTCAGTCTTAAAGGATTCAGTTCTCAAGTAGAACATGCCCAGATAAAGGTTTTCAGCTGATCTTAAAAATACATTGCTTCTGGGTGTAACCTTTAAAATGTTTAATGGATTTTAAAAAATTGAGACGCGGTCTTGTCCTCATTTGCAAGATCATGTCTGTGTTTGTGGAAGCAGAATCAGACAATTGTAATTTTAGCTTTATATTTCAGTTGTGAATGTCATGGGTTTCCCTTTCCTGCCTTGGGAAAATCTTGTTACACCCCTTCCCCAATGCTTGCTCTGCTCACAGTCCTGTCTTAACACTCTAGGAGGTCTGCAAGGGAACACAGTGTACAGTCCACCTCTTTAAGAGCAAGCCAAGGTTTCCAAACCCAAGCAGTCGTCTTCTTACCAAGTACAAGAAAAATATGAATCTATTTAAAAAAAAAAAAAAAGCAACCTGCAGCTTTCTCTGGGTTTTTCTTGGCTTTCTCATCACTCTTGAACATTGTTTGGACTTGGCCCAGATCTGTCCCCACATTCACTTAGTTCATGACTTTTCATCTGAGTCATGAGCTTTCTCCCCCTCGTGTCCAAGCTGCTTTCTCCACGTCCTGCTCCGGCAGCGGGGCACACCTCTGCACCAGAGCCCGACCTTCTGTTCCCCCACCCTGCTTACACTCCTGCCACTGGGAAGGAGGAGGGAGAATGTCCTTGCATATCCCTCCAAGATTCACAGCCTCCCATGTTTAAAACAGAGCGCTAAATCATGGCGGATTTCTGCACTCCAAAACCCTGAGCTCCATGTAAGATGCTGGAAAAACCTCAGGTGAAGTTATGTCACTTCCCAAGCTGCCTCTGCTTAAGAGTGGAGCTAGGGAGGTTTAGCAGCTAGAACTACCAGTCAGGTTTCTATCACATTTCAGTTACTTTTTTCTAGCCTTGGAAGTTGCACTATACCTACCCAAACACTACCACACATTTCCATAGCCTGCTGTTGTGGCCTTGACTCCCTTCCCTCTTCATCCCTTCTTTGCGCATCCCTTCCCTTATTTCACTCCTCCACTAATACCTCACTAACAAGCAAATTTTCTTTACATGACTTTCAAAGCCTTTGATAGTTTATCCCCTTCTCATCACATATTCAGGTCAATTACTGCCTCCCACTAGCCTCTGATGCTGGCCCCTCCCAGAGTCTTATTTGATTCCAATCAGACATCTTCATGCCTTCCCAGGCTTGAGAGAAGCTTCCTGTAACAGGCACAGATATCCTCATTATCTTACCTCAAAATCCTCCTTTGCTGTGATGCCTACAAAACACACTTGACAAGAGTCAGGCTGTTGATTAAGCTATGACTGCTACTTATTATTCTTCCTGGTAGTATTTTGTTTGCTGATGTTCTCCCACCTGTGTGCCTCTGCTAGCGCTAATCTTAGACCGCAGTTCTTTAGAACAGAGACTACGTCTGTGCTCTGAGTGCTTGCAGGGCCTTGAGAATAGCTCTGAGGGTCCTGATCCTGGGCTTTGAGTGGCTTGCTATAAACTGTTTTTATATCAATAGTAATTATTAACAATATCTTGTTTTTTCTTTTCTTCTTTACAGTTCAGAAACCGCTGTCAGTGATCCAGGAAGGATGCAAGGCATGCCCTTAGCAACAAATGACTGATATAACTGATCCACATAAACTGGCATGATCAGTGCAGCAGAGAGTTCAAAATAAAAACAGCCAGAACCTACAAAATGTAAAAGTTCCTCATTTTCTGTTTGAGAAAAACTGGAATGTTTTGCTATTTGGAAAATATAATAAGAACTGTCCCTTATTTCTTTTATGCAACTAGCCAGAAATGGAAGAAAGTAAAAGAGCAGACTATTAAAATGTAATGTGCACCCAGTTGTTCACTTCTATTGCAGCTATTAATTTTGACCTGTAGAGATAAAAAGGAAAAAAAGAACCCCAGACCTGCTCGAAGAGATGTTTCCAAAGACTGGGGGTTTGAGAAGCAGAGACCATGATTACCCTTTCCGTTCCACATCTGCTTCTTATCTGTCCAAAGTGATCAAGTTCTCCAGTGTCTCCCCAGACACGAATTTCTCACTTAAAATTTGATTATAAGAACTGGGGCTTGCATCTTAGAATAGAATCATAGAATCATTTAGGTTGGAAAAGACTCTTAAGATCATTGAGTCCAACTGTTGACCTAACACTGCCAAGTCCACTACTAAACCGTGTCCCTAAGCACCACATCTACACGTCTTATAGATACCTCCAGGGATGGTAATTCAATCGCTTTCCTGGACAGCCTGTTCCAATGTTTGATAACCCTTTCGGTGAATAAGTGATTCTGTCTAACCTCTGCCTAAACTGGATACACTTAAAATAAAACTTGAGGCACCTGGTCATGGCAGGCAGAATATCTATTCTTGCCAATCTCCCAGGCCTCTTCCTCTCTCCTTCGGCTCCAGTGCAAATATGGGCGTTTATTCCAGGAAATCTCTTTCATTAGGGGTATGTTCTTTGCCTCATCGAGGCAGACTTTCTTACTGGCTCAGTACTATGCGAAACATTAGATGTTAATTTACACTTGTCTCCCACTGTGTTGGCCTATCAATGGCCTTTGGACCAGTGGTGGCAAGCCCAGTAGTGCAGGATGCTTTTCTACTTGATTCTGGTAAGATCTCAGTAGTGCTCATTTCTTGCATCAGGGACAGTTTGTCAGTTCCTGCAGAAAGAGTTTTTAGTTTCATGTTCTCAAAGAGAGCAGTAAGATTTTAGTAGTTCCCTTTTCAAAAACCAGCGGTTTGGTAGCATTGTTCAGTCTTTTCCATTTTGATTGCCATGAAGTACAAAAAGTCCTCCAAGACATCGTCCTCTGAGGAGCAGTGAAACATGGGTCAGTCAGATGTTGACAGCCTAATATTATCTGTCTGAAACAGTATGAAGAGAGATATACCTGGGAGCTGATGATTGTGGGTGCTCCCTTTTTTGGCTTTATTACATGAAAATTATTAGAGCATGTTTAGATATCCTCCTTTCCTTTGTGGAGGGAGTCCTTTAAGCTTGTTTCGGAGATTTTAAGCATACTTTAAAATCACCTGCTGTCTTCTCAATGCTTCACTCCTTTTTCTGGACCCTATTCTGCGTTCATTTAGGAGGGTCAGACTGCTGCTTTTCAAGCATTTTGACTTTCATTGATGTATCAGCAGTTTTCATTGAATTACCAAAGACCAGAGAAATGAAGAAACGAATTACTTGGCTGTCTAATCATAAGCACGTTTAATGTGACCTTGAAAAGGGAGGACTGGATGAAATGGTTCTAGGGCTCTTTTGGTGAAGCTCCTACATTTTGATATATTTGAAGCTAAATGGCCCAATTTTACTCTCTGTAATCTAAAGAACACTTGATGGGCACAGCCAGATGAAGGAAAGCAATAGGGGAATTTAAGGATATTTATTCAACTGGTTTAGATAATTTAAGTCTCTGCATCTTGACAATAGTAGATTATACAAGCAGTAGCTTCACTAAATTATACAATATTCAGATGGCGGTGATTTGCAAATGGATGTATCTCTGTAGAAAAAGTTTGTGTGGGTTACTCTGAAAGCCAGGAATGTGAAAGTACAGAAAATGAACAACAAATGATCTCAGGGACTAGAAACCAATTTTGACAAAATAAGGACCAAACCTCCCTATCATTTAAGTAATATAACTTTGTACATTTGCAGTTAAATTCCACCTACACTACTTACATACTGGATAGCATTTTTTGAATATTTGAAACTTCTTAAAGAATTTGAGCATCCACCTATTGCAAGCAGAAAAAAGTTTGAGATAATGGCACTTTCTTGACAGACAATTTTTTTAGGCTGGAGTCAAATTGAACTTGACACGACATGGGATGAGATTGTTAGAAACAATGTAGAAAAAAAAGGGACTAATACTGGAAGTCATATGTAACTAGGCTACTGGAAATTAGGCTTGGAAGAGGTTTAGATAAAGACAGAGTCCTTGACCACCACACCTAACATTTATCCATAACCATAATTCATACACAGGAGAAAGAAAATGGATAGGTACTCGTATGATACTATCCTTCCCTATTTATCCACAATCAAAGTTGAGAGAGTAGAGGGGCTGCTAGGGATGTAAGTTCCTTCACTCTGATAATACAAAGGTCACCATAGTGAAATGTTGTCGTAACTATATAACAGAAATCAAAAGCTAGGTAAACAAGATTCTTCAAGGAAGGAATCCTTCTCTTGTTTATAAAATATTCAGAGATTGATGCAGACAATGCTAATAAAGTAAGCATTAAATGTAACTTGTTGAGAAGTGAACAATTGTAGTGGCAAAATGTTCTGGGAAAAGCAATCTAATACTAGCATAGAGGGATGATATAACAGAATGGGAGACTGAGTGCATCTGCAACCTGTTCTAAGAAATAAGAGCCATCTATATACATAAACAACATAAATTTTGGGGAAATACAACTATCTGTCTAAGGCTTTTTGCAACCCATGGTCAAGCAACAGATTTTTTTAAGACCTAAGTAGTATTAGGGGTTTCTACCATAACCACAGGCCACACAATTTCACCAACTCTACTCTGACTCAAGAGTTTGTGACTGGAGTGAGAAGCAGGCCATAGAGGAGAGAGACAGGCAATATATTTTATCAGCCCAGCTGAGGTAGAATCATAGACTCATGGAACAGTTTAGGTTGGAAGGGACCTTAAAAGTCTTCAAGTTCCAACTGGCCTGCCATGGGCAGGGACACCTCCACTAGACCAAGTTGCTCAAAGCCCCATCCAACCTGCCTTTGAACACTTCCAGGGATGGGGCATCCGCAACTTCTCTGGGCAACCTGTTCCAGTGCCTCACCACCCTCAGAGTGAAACATTTCTTTCTAATATTTAATATAAATCTACCTTTTTAGTTTACCCTGAGAATAGTGAAGCTCTTAATCTGTCTTACTTCTAGGAGAAACACAAACCAGAGCTAGTATAAGATCAGAGCTGCACATTTTCTTTTAAAATATACAGATGTAACATAGCTGTTCACTTGTAAATTGCCGGTGTACTTTACCATTTTACAAACTAATCAGTGGAAGCAAGGGAGGGGGCAATTTCAAAGAGAAGCTGCATCTACCTCTGCTGCATTTTTGAGGCAAAGGCATAGGCTGACCTGAGCCAGTGCTGGCACTGGTCTGCTCCTCAGAGGAGGTCAGGCTGGATGACTTCCAGAGGATCCTTCTCCGGCCAGCATTTCTATGTTTCTTCACGGTAATGCAGCAGGACTCCTGCACATAGCCACAAGGGATTAATAAATAGTAATGACTGAATTTTGGAAAGGTAGCTTTAGCAATCAAGGCAATGAAGATTTTTTTGAGCCTTGATATAGACTTGCCACTTTAAGTACTGTATATGGGTGGGAGTGGGGAGAATCACCATTTGGGTTAAAATACCAGCAGGATTTGGATCCTGCCTTGTCATGCCACTGGCCAGCACCATGTGTTAACAAAATAAAGGTGACCTGATTCTGGCAGTGTCCTGTTTGGCTTCCAGAATGAATTGCTGTAAAATCACAGAAATTAGAGAAAATAGGGATCAGACTATTGCACTAAGAGATATGAGGGATTGCCATGACTGTAGAAGAGCCCAGTGGAGAACAGAAAACAGCAGTGTTTCACTGGTCCGACTGTGCATAAAGGAGGCATACAATGTGCTAAAACGCAAAATTGGTGAAATTAGGCAAATCTGTTTAGATTATTGATCAAAGCAAAGTTTTGCCTTAGCATGTATGAAAGCAGAGTGTTACAATTCTGTCACTATTATTGTGGTTCCTATTAGTAATCCAGTGCAACTTAATAAAGATTGCTTTTGTGCTCGGCAAACCCTGTGTATCCTATGATCTTCATAATAATTTTCATTCAGGAGGAACACTCAGTGGCTTCTTTTCTAACTTTTGTTTTATGCTAATAGAGTATCTGTATGACAGGGCAGGTCTTACTAATCTAAGGATTTAATAAGAGGTTCAATTGCAGAGGCGCTTTTCTGAAAAGCAGAAGGATATCTATTCGCTCCTCAAATAGCCATGAGAAACGTTAAATGAAGAGGTTTGTAGTTTGAGATTAATATTGGGTTTAAAGGACACCTGACCACTTCAGTAGAAGTTGGTTTGTGACAATCAGAGCGATGAAGTAGAGAATAGGGAATTAGTTCATTTGTTGCAGACAAGTCAGAAATTCGAGTCCTCGGTAAGCTCAGAAATTAGCCTGTAGTAACACATTCGAGTTCAGCTTCTCTCTGTTAACCACCTTTTTGCTGGGTGACGTGACTGTATGGTGCAAAATGCATTTTGGTGGTATGGGAGTCTCAGCGAAATCCCAAACCTGTTCACCCTGTCAGGTCCCTCATTAGTGAAAATAAAAGACTCACAATCTCTCTCTGATAAAAGGAATTTGGGGGTCAACATTCAGCCATCGATACATGCGGAGAGCCTGGTCTGTGCTGATGAGCGCTGTTAAAAGCATTACAGCCTGTGCCAGGGCAGGATAGAAGATTTGGTGCTACACGTGTCTCTCTGCTGCAGCAAAACCCAGGGAGGCTGCCTTAGCCTAGTTGCTTCTGCAACTAAATATTTGCAGCATGCGTTACATTTTCCCTATAAAAATGTCTGCTTTGCCAGAATGGTAGAAAGGATCCTAATGTAAATGAGATTCAAACCCATATTGCACACTACAGTAATGCTAATTTGTTACAAAAGGAAGCGCTGCTGTTCAACACTGTGTTAATGAAATGGTGAGACATATCCATCTTGAAAGCACTGTGGGGAAAGGATGCTGAAGCAATTGATCAGGAAACAAGGAAAATGGAAAAGATGTATTTTTTATAAACTGGTGTTAATTATGGGCAGGAGGCTTTGGCTGCAGCTCAACAAAATTCAGATTTACCCCTCATTAAGGAAAAAGATATACCCTTTATTTGTTGTCACCTAAGTCGACAACAGAACAGTCATTTAATGAATCATAATTAGGTTTTCCTAGATCTAAACCAGAAAGGAAAAGAAAACTGCAGAACCTCACTAGTGTGGATCATAGAAACCTGATATTTTTCCCTGCAAATTGTTATGGTTTTAAGAACCCACAACAATTTATCATCATTTAGACAGTTATTGTATCACCCAATGACCCCTTCCCACCTGGGAAAGAGAATCGGAAAAACAAGGAAACCTGAGGATTGAAATATAAACAGATTTAATAGAATAGGACTACATTATTAACATTAATAATACTAAAGAACAAGTATTGATCCTGATACCAATATAAAATATAAAAAGATTATACTCAGCCAACTCTATCAGTAGGAAGCTGTGCACTCCCAGCAGTGACGGTAAATGTTGGACACTGTGAGCACTACAGCTTCGGGAGGAAGGGAAGGACTCAGGGGTCCGGCACCGGGGCAAGAAGCTCTCAGGATGGCAGCCATCATAGAAGAGAGAAATTCCTCAGCAAACTTTCTAATTTATATTGAATGTGACGTTGATGGTATGAAATAATCCTGTTGGCCCGCTTGGCTCAAGTGCCCGGGTCTCACTCCTGCTCATCCCTGCACCTGGTGACCTCGAAAACACTGAGACCTTGAAACCCACACACCATAGCTGGCTATAGGGTAAATATTTTCACAAATTCAGGCACTAGAGTCTTCTAAAAGTACAGTTTTCCCAAGCATCAGAAGAGACCTTACCAAAAAGTAAAATTACTGAAAGAGAAATTAATCTTGTGTCGCTCAAACCAGGACACAAATTCTCAAGAGTTGTTTTGTTTGCCCATTGTCATTTGGTTCTCTGTTGCTCTTGCAATGCCAGTTGCAAAATCTAGCCTTATTGTTATTGAATTTAATACTTACATGTGGCAATGGCAATCATGGGTGTTACACTTGAGATTTATCCAGCTGATAACAACATGGTTACCTGTAAAACAGTGAATGAAAATAAAGGCATTACCTACTGTGTTTTGATTTTCTTATACCAGGAAGTTCAGCAATAAAGCCAGATACCAATAAGGCAGTGGCAGCTTTGAGGATCTGGATATTCCTAATTATTTGAAACAGTTAGGAAATATTTCACATGTTTGAGATAATCTTAAAAATCAGAATTCCTCTTTTAAGGAAAAAAATGGACATTATAAGTCAGTGCTTTTCTTAATCAAACTATTAATTTGTTTCTTTTGAAACTTTATTTAAGAAAAAGGAACTGGCACACATCTCAGATGTCTAGTGTGTTGTAAATATGTGCTGCCTTGGGATCCTTGTCTCTGAGAGCGTAAAACTGAGCAGATTTCTTTCCGTGTGATTAGGAACTTCTACAAATCTGCACCCTCTTCTCCTTCATCTCCTCCATTTAACCATGTGCTGTTTCACTGATAATTCCTCCCTCCCCCAGTCTTTGCACGGACAGTTTCCTCTGAGCAACAATCTCCTTGTTTCACCTTTCAGATGTGTATTCCATTCTTTTTCCTCACTGGCTTTTTTGCAGTCACTCTACTGCTTTTATGAACGGTCCCCTTGGCACATGCCTACGATGTTCTTGAACTTTGCATCCTCTCCTGTCACTGCATCGTTTCTTTCCCTGTTCTTCCATCCACACACTCAGAAATCAATCAGCACTGATTACCCGCTACATCTGCAGGGGGGTCAGAGCTGCAGTTTTGAAAGAAAAATTGGGGAGGAATTCAAACTTCAAAGGGGGTCTCATTCTGTTGGATCAATTTGGACTGAGAACGTTGGAGTAACTTACTATTCTCTGAAATGAATGCTCCCACCAGTCAATAGCTGAATAACTCAGACCTTGCAGAACACGTTTCATTTCAAACCAGTAAAATGCCTACTTTGTCCTCTCTGGAAAAAAATAAATGGTATCAACAAAAGCAAGGGAGGGCTGTTGTTATTTCAATTATCGTTATTGCTGGCAAATAAAGCACTGGAGAAATCTAAAGGTTTGTGTTCACAATCTGGCACATTCAAATAATGCAGATGCTATCACAGAAAATTATTTAAATGCCTAATCAGCCTATAGCCACAAAATAATAAGATGTTAAGCCAAGGAATCTTTGGGGTCACATTGATTTATTCAACAGTTGATGCATTTCATATGATCACAGCAAGCAAACAGAATTGATTTAGAGCTGCTATTTATGGAGATCAGCTCACCAGGAGTTGTAACCATTCAGTCTCCTGGAAGACTGTCTCATGCTGTATTACTAACATGCAATGCAGACTGACAAACTTCTGTGATTATTTAGCCTGTTTGTGGCACCAACAGATCAGTATCACTATGGCTTTCTGGTAAAATTTATGATACTGTTTCTTCGGTCACTCTTGGCAAATCATGGGGAGTCCAGCTTGATTCAGGAGAAATCAAAATGCAAGGGGTGAGGGAACTGAGGAAAGCAAAATTTAAGAAGAGTGAAAATTAAAGTCTGGAGAAGGTGAAAGCAGAGCACTGGTGCATGATGTTTTCAGCACACACTTAATGCTTAGGAACACTTAATGCTTAGGAACTTACACACCATAAATAGGAGACATATCTAAAATGCAAAGCAAACTTTTAGTTCTCGGTTCTCTCAGATAGAGAGAAACTCTCACTTTGGAAAGTTTTGGAAATCGGCTTGTCATTAAAACGCACGAATCTGAAAAAAAAAATATTTTACAAACAACGGAAAAGGTGTGCCTGCTACAATGTGTTATGTTGCCTTTGAAACCTAGCCACAGGGAGATACTATAATGGGATATGCTGCTTGACTAGCTTGGGAAAAGGATAATGCAGGCTTGTTCTTGTAATTTGTGTGCTACACCAGAAAGCGTTACAACATTCAGTAGAAGCATTTCAAAAATGCATTCTTTGAATTGCAGTTTGCAAAAACAACAGTTGGTGGCACTTTGAAACAATTTTTATTTCTAAATGTGTGTTTGCTGATTGTAGGTGTGTAGAGGATTACATTAGAATATTAAATCACTAGTCTACAGTGATTCAAATTACGGTAACGATACAGAACTTATCAACTGTCTTCTGCACGGCGCACAGACAGCTTGCTTAAACTGAATCTGAAGATCCACACTTGTAAAAACAAGGGAAGGTGCTCAGGGAGATTAATTCTTCTTAAAAAAATGTCAGAGAGAAATTACCAGAAAAGGCAGTAATGACAAAGACCACGGGGGAAGTCACTGCAAACTGCATAGTTTACTCCAGTCCTCAGAGGCACCAAGGCCTGCAGTTTGTGGCATGTTTCTGTGGACAGCTTGTCTTCACTGAGTTTACATTTTGAAGGGGTTTTCTTTTGGTCTGAGGTGCATGGTATGTAATATGCATATAGACTTCTTTTTCAACCAGCACCCCCTAGGCTAAACAGACATTTCCCAGGATTTCAATCCCCAGGCAATGTGAGGGAGAAGAACAGAGAGAGAGAGAGAGAGACTGGCAGGGCCAAAAGAGAAGAATCAAGCCTTTATCCATGGTGTCTCTATCACTCGAGTGCAGTTACACCACCTGCACAGGAACTGCAGCATATCGGATATCACAGAGGGAAACCTGGGCATTACTGGAGAAAACTGATGGTTTGAAAGACATTCTCTGTATGTTATCACATCCTTTGTCTGAATACATCACATTTAAAGTCGTTGACAAGCAAAACCTCTTTACTTCAAGATTACATGTAAGCCTTTTTTCCACAGGCCAGTTTCTTTTGGGCCATTTCAATTCCAGAAGGGACACATCACCTCTTGGTCACAGAGAAAGCCCGGAACATCAGGACGAATCGCTGCATTAGCTGCAGCCATTTGTTCAAAGGACTGGAAGACCAGACCACAGCTGGTGCTTGGCAATCTTTGCAGCTTGGCCAAAGGAGCTTCGGTGCCTTCTGTTCTATCTCCATATCTTGCATATTGGAAATGAGAAGTCTATGTCAACAGAGGATAATAAATCTGGAACCACTGCTGGGATCTGCCCCTCCCCATCATCCTGCGGATCAGTTGGAAATGATTCCTGTTTGCTACATTGGCCCTGAATATGTTGGTCTTGACAATATAATCCATAAGTGATTCTTATTTAGCTTTCTAAATGACATATTTTGCAGTTATTAATAGTTCTTTATATTGGCCAGTTTGGGTTCTGTGGCAGAATGTTTCCCTCAGCTTCAGACAAACGTTGCTTGATGCATTTACAAATATGGTCTTGCCTGGGAATATTTTGCTGCTTTCCCATTTGATTACACAGGACTGTTTGCACTGAGGGAAGAGCTTGACATATCCAGTATGATAAGGCAGACCTCCTTATTGTGAGCAGTAATGCTGCCTGGCATTGTAGATTTTCCATAGGGTGTTGCTAGATTTGGTGTAACTGTGAGCTAAATACTGATATGAAGTGTGCTGCTTTTCATATACTTCCATGTACCTCAGCTTTTCTAATGTTCTTGCTTCAGCTGCGTTCACATGATGCTTAGACAGCTCAGCAATGCCTACAAGTTTCATGCCTTAGTAACTTTCTGAATGCTTGATACCCCTGCACACCCCTCCCTGCAGCAGAATACTCTTTCCAATCTGAGAGCACAGCTTCTGCTTCAGTTTGAGATGATGTTTTGGGGCTTTTCATGACAGTTCTCTCCAGAGCCTACATCAGCAATTTGTACCTGCACCCTCAAGAGATGGTTTGCTGATGCTAATGTTGTTATCTCGTATGCCTGATCTTGTGCTTGCAGATGGCTCAGCAATTCTTTGTTTAGGCATTTTTTGTACCTCCCTGGATGGCAAATCAATTTTCACATAGTGGTGTTTTCAGTTCAGGGGTGGATGCAGAAATACCTATCTCCTACCTGACTTTTACCCTGGCTGCATGTAGACTTATGACCCACAGAATCATATAATGGTTAAAGTTGGAAGGGACCTTAAAGATCCCCTAGTTCCAACTCCCCTGCCATGGGCAGGGACCCCTTCCACTAGACCAGGTTGCTCAAAGGCCTTTTCAACCTGGCCTTGAACACTTCCAGGGATGGGGCATCCACAGCTTCCCTGGGCAACCTGTTCCAGTTTCTCACCGCTCTCAGAGTGCAAAATTTCTTCCTAATATCTAATCTAAACCTACCTTCTTTCAGTTTGAAGCCATTACCCCTCATCCTATCACTACACTCCCTGATAAAGAATCCCTCCCCATCTTTCCTGTACGCCCCACTTAGGCACTGGAAGGCTGCTATAAGGTCTCCCTGGAATCTTCTCCAGGCTGAACAACCCCAACTCTCTCAGCCTTTCTTCATAGGAGAGGTTATCCGGCCTTCTGATCATCTTCATGGCCCTCCTCTGGACCTGCTCCAACAGGGCCATGTCCTTATGTTGGGGTCTCCAGAGCTGGATGCAGCACTACAGGTAGGGTCTCACGAGAGCAGAGTAGAGGAGCAGAATTGCCTCCCTCGACCTGCTGGCCACACTTCTTTTGATGCAGCCCAGGATGCAGTTGGCTTCCTGGGCTGTAAGCGCACATTGCCACCTCATGTTGAGTTTCTCATCTACTAACACCCCGAGGTCCTTTCCTCAGGGCTGCTCTCAATCCATTCTCTGCCCAGCCTGGATTTGTGCTTGGGATTGTCCCAACCCACGTGCAGGACCTTGCACTTGGCCTTGTTGAACTTCATGAGGCTCACACAGGCTCACCTCTCCAGTCTGTCTAGGTCCCTCTGGATGGCATCCCTCCCCTCCAGCATGTCAACCTCTCCACACAGCTTGGTGTCATTGGCAAACTTGCTGAGGGCCCACTCAATCCCATTGTCCATGTTGCCAACAAAGATGTTAAATAGTATGGGTCTGCTGAGGAACACCACTTGTCACTGCTTGCCATTTGGACACAAAGCTGTTGACTGCAACTCTTGGAGTGTGATCATCCAGCCAATTCCTTATCCACCAAGTGGTCCATTGGTCAAATCCATGTCTCTCCAATTCAGAGACAAGGATGTTGTGCGAGACAGTGTCAAATGCTTTGCACAAATCCAGGTAGATGACTTCTGTTGCTCTTCCCTTGTCCACCAATGCTCTAACGCTGTCATAGAAGGCCATCAAATTTGTCAGGCATGATTCGCCCTTAATGAAGCCATGTTGGCTGTCACCAGTCACCTCCTTATTTTCCATGTGCCTTAGCATAGTTTCCAGGAGGATCTGCTCCATGATCTTGCCACGCACAGAATGACCCACCCTTTATATTTTCTGCCAGCCAAAGTAGTCATTTCTAGCTTAGCAGGTACTGTCGTTCATTAAATTTCTGACCACTAGGCTTGATTGTTTTTATCATACTAGATATAATTATTTTGATCATGTTCACTCTCTGAGCAGCTGTATCATTTGCACAACTGGGTACCTGCTCCCACCAGTGTGGCTGGTAATGTTGTTGCACCAGCTGGAAGCTCAGGGCTGCAACCTTGGACTTCCCAACTGTAATCTGTCCTTTTTTTTTTTTTTTCTTGCAGAGTATCATCATTCTGGTCTCACAGTCCTATTAGTAACTGTCATTACCCACAATTTCTGAACTTCCAACCACCCCCATAGACTGGTTGTTTTGAATAATTTAGCCTACTATTAATAGCGGCTCTGAAGTGCCTGTTCTGAGTAGGTGTTAATCAGTGTCCCCTATAGGGTTTTCTTGCAGCTCTGGTCTGGGACCCAATTTCTTCCTCCCCACCTCCCCAAGTCAAGTTTTGTGATCCCTCAACAATATGCTCTGCTCCAGTGGATGCCCATTCTCAGAAGAGCATCAGGTGGACCATACTCAAAGTGAGTAAAAGTATCTTGTATCTTCTACTATCTCTTTGTACTTTCCAAGGAAGGCAGGCAATTTTTTTTAGTGCTTCATCACTCCCTGAAAACACCCAAGTCCCCTATGCTGTCAATGAAGAGGAAGAGATGCCTCTGTTTGGTGGATGAGAATGCCCTACGTAGCGTTTGAAAAGCCCGTCTCTTTCCACTGACTATAAAGCTCCCTTTATAGGGAATACATGTAATTATATTAAGTGGATTGGATCACTCTCAGCCTGCTTTATTCCTTCTTTCTCTTTGTCCCTTCCCTTCCTCTCATTACTTCCTCCCTAGGCCAGGTGCCAAAAATGCTGGCGAGGCAGTATTTCAGCTATCAGCGTTAATTGTCAAACTGGCTTCCACCTCTTTCATTTCAGAGAGGACTGTAGTTGAAATTCCTCTTATTTTAGGCAGTGGTAGTATTTAAAATGCAGAACTATGTAAAGAATTGGTGATAACGCTGAACTGCTTAGCTGTGAAGGGGTGGTTACAGACCAAGTGAGGAAATGTTTGCATAAATCCTATGTAGGCAGATTCTCACCTAGAAAAAGCTGGCATTTCTGCCAAAATATTCAGAATCTCTCTGGCATCCACCACAAGACAATTGTCAGACTTGATCGGTCCAGCAGGGAAAGGCTTTTGCTTTCATTTCTGTGTATTTGGTGCCAGCATATTTCCCTGACAGTGATGTGAGAGGTGACCGGATCAGTTCATTGACTGTGGAGATGCCTACGCAAGGAATCTCTTTCCTTCTTCTTCGACAGAGGTGAGTGGAAGCCTGCAGTCGATCCCAAGGAGGATGGGTTGCCAGTGTGCTCGGTTTTCATAGAGTCCCCAGGTTGCATGGGCTGGTGCTGCTTTAGCATTGCAGGTGGGAGGATGGGTGAGCCCAGGCTGCGCGCTGGAGCCAGAGCTCGGACATGAGAAAGCTGGGAGGTGTCCCGGCTGGGGAGGCTCAGCTTGAAGCATGCCTTGTGCTGTGTTTCTCTTTTTGTATCAGCAAGGCTGAAACTCAGGGATTTCAGGGACACCAGAGTCCCAAAGCCCTGTTTAACACTTTGGTAACCAGGTAAGTAAAACATGACTCTGCATCTACTAGACCAGAGAAACTTGAGTAACTTGCTGTTCTTCTCTGTTGTGCCTATTTTGTCAAGCGTTAGGGGGCAATAGCAGGAGAGGGGAGAGAATATAGATTACAACATTTACATATGGACCTGGCTAGGCTTGTTCGTGGCTTACTTCCAGACATGTCAATGTTCAAATGATGGGACTGCAGTGGGAGATTTGCTTGATTTTGTTCTAAAGGTGGAGAATTACAAAGATAGTAGGACTCCAGTGTGCTTCAGCCTTTAAAATGTTTTCATTTGTCAGTTGTTATCAGCTAATCAAGCATAATCACGAGTGTGGAGCCTAAGGATGAGGCTAAAAGGGAAATGTTGATGGGACACAAAGATGGGACTGGTTTGCCCCAGGTAACTTGAGCAATGGTTTGCAGTCTGAAGTACTGGCAAGGGGAATGATGAGGCACAGCATTATCCAGGAAAGCTAAGGAAAGTGTTTTATGAAGGCTGACTGTGGAGTTGCTGACCTTAACAAAGAAGGATTTCTTATACCATACTAAATGTGTAAATTAAATTTTAAAAGAAAAAAAAAAGTGAAACGTGGTATCTTTTAATTCGTTAGTGGAGAAATGCTGCACAGCATGTCTCATAAGCAGTATAGCAAGTGTCACTAAACACTAGGGATGAGAGGGAAAACAGAATCGTCCTGTGGGAGATGGAGTGTATTGGGCAATTGAGTATCTCCTGCACTGGAAACCTCTTGCACAAAATCAGCATTGGTTCATTTGTTTGGTTTCAGTACGACAACATTTTTGTAACATGCAGATTTTTTGTAGAACTGATATTAAGATTTCTCAGCAATCTCCTTAACTGCTGTGTTGTCTATCTGAAAATATCTATTTAAAGCCTTCGTTGCACCCTCCCAGCAACGTGTTCTGACGCACATCTCCCTGCCCAGGTGATACTGGAGATCTGTTTGGCTTTGCAGATCTAAGAATGAAATACAGAGTAATTTTTCCATTTTAACATGAATTCAGCTGCCAAGGCCAGCATCTTCATTACCCCACTTTACCATGCATGCATGCTAAATCCATTATTCATGCCATCTGTATGTCATTGGCAGAAATTTGCCTACGTGCTCCTTCAGAAATAGGTTGTCATTACATAACCTGGCCTAAGCAGCTATAATACTATCGGTACACGTATGCAACGCAGCTCGAAAAGAAATGAAAACATTTTTGTGCAACACTTATTTTCAGGTAACACCTTATGTTACAGTTGTGATTCTGAAAGTATTAAAAGCTGACTCACAAGTTGATATGTTTTTATCACTTGCTGTTTGGGAGCCAGTCTTAGTTGTCTGTTAATGATAAGCAAACGAGCCACTAATGATGTCTCAGCAAAATAACACAAAGACATAACAGCTGGTTCCTATAGGTGGTTACACGGTTAAAAACTAGAAAAACTTCTTCCAAAATTGTATTTGTAATGTGTAGACCTAGCCTTAGAAAACGTATTTACATGTCCTGTTGTCTCATCTGCAAATTATTTCTTATCCCGGGAGGCAGTGGCCCTGTCATTGAGGGCTGCTCATAAAAGTAAAGGGTTGCATGACATCCAGTTGTCTCTTGTCTTTCCAAAAGCAAAACAAGCAAACAAACAAGCAAAACAGCTATTTTCATAGAAGGCTCTTTAAAAAAAAAAAGAAAAAACAGGTTAACAATATTATGGTATCTGTTAACCCTGGTCAGACCAAAAGGTTAGCAAAAAAACTTAAAATCTTTTGACGTTTCCGAACAGGCACAGACTGTTGCAGACACTGACAGATTTTTTATTTCACTTGTCTTCCTGGGTGAGACAGTCACTCAAAAATAAGATCAATGACTTTGATCAATACCTCACCCAATATTGTGAAAGGTCATATATCATTGTTTCCCCGCGCTAGGGTAATTTGCAAAGAGACGTTCCTTGTATTGGAGTCCTGCCCAGAAGATTCGAGCAGGAAAAGAATGCCACTCTGCTGGGCAGGCACAAAATAAAATAGTCCACACTTACCATTGAAATAGGAACGAGCTGTGACAGGAGTAAAACACGGTAGCAAAGGCTTGTGAGGGAAGGGGTAAGTTAAAATAATGGCAGAGGCATGGCAGAGCAAGGCAGTGCCTTCACACCACTGTTCCCTGAGGATGAGAAATGTCCATAAGGGGCAGCTCAATAGAAGGCTGCAGCTGTTTCTAGCACCTAAAGCAGTAAGAAGATTTTTCAGAGGAGCCGGTGCCTGAGTATTTCCAAAAATCTCCCCATAGTATGACTGTGGGAGCCACGAGCTACTGACTGCTCCTGAAAACTTGACTTTTGCTTAGCTGTTGACACAGAAGCGAAACCCATTCAAAAGTCAGTGTGTCAGTGTGGCTGCTTGCAGTGTGAATCAGTGCATGTTCCTTCTCCATGTCTGCTACCAGACTCTGTTGTGTCCTAGAGGTGGGAATTACTGATGTCATCAAAGGTTAATAGCTAAAGAAATCATTTCATTTGTAAGTACCCCCAACTGACAAGCTGTTAATCACATCCCAGGAGAGCTTGCCAGCTTGCATTTTTGAAGATGCAAGAAAATAATGTTATTGCCTGATATTTGTTTTACAGGACTGTCTAATGAGAGTGGGCGTCTTGCTATTTTATATCGTGCCCAGATATGAAATATAGCGGTGCCTGTCTTGAAGCGTTACTCTATTTTGGTAGACTTTTTCAGGAGAATGGCATGCATTTATTATACTTCATATATACAGAAAGCTCTGATCTTTGATTAGGTTATTAAATTGACTCATGCTCAAAGGGAAAACAAAATATTCATTTGCAAGTGAAGATAAAAAATGAAATTAAGTTGAGCTTCACAGAATGGGATGGATTTCAGGGGCTGTAAATCAGAGCTCAAAAGGAAACATTGCACCCTAAATATTTTATTAATAATTATAATTGCTTTAAGTATAGCATAACTGGGCTAGTGGTATTTGTTGTTTTGCTTTAGGAACACTAATTTCTCAATTGTCTCCTGACAAACATTGCTTTCAGTGAAGTCAACATGAGAATAGCATCAGGAAGGAATCTAAAGTAATACAATTCTTTTCATTGAGTGCCATGAAATGTTTAGTAGCTGTTTCAGCCACTGTGTGCAAGTATGTTCATCTGACTGTCACTGGGATGTAGATACACCACAGGATAGATAATGAAATCGTTTGGGTTGCCATGTTTCCAAATTCCCCAGTAAACATTTCTTCTCTAAAACTGGCGAAATCTTCTGTGATGCACCTTCTGTGATGGTACGATGATCCAAATTCAGAATATACAGTTATGAATTATTGACCGTTCTTGACCATTCTGAAAATTGAATTACACCTCATAAGCATACATGTGACCAATTTTCTTCAATTAGTGTGAGATGCTGTCAAAGCAACACCAACTCTTCTGCACAGATTGCAAGAATTATATCTTTCTTTACATTCATTGTGTAAATAGAAGCATGATATCCTGCAAATAAAGAATTATGGTGGTAAATCCATCAGCTGAATCCTTAGCTCATAGGCATAACTATATTCCAACAATAAGATGAGCTGGAGTTATTTCTACTCAAAAGTTACAAAGAAAAAATAGATGTAAAAGAAAGCAGATACTGGAAATGGGTTTTGGATTTTGTACAGCTTTTTCAGGTTAAGTATTGCACCATTAAAGTCAGCCAAATAACCCTAATTCAAATCATATTCGTATTTTTGAGACCAAAAACCTTCACGGCTGTCTTTTGCAGTAAAAATTTTACATTAAAAGCCAATCTGAGAAAGTGATACTAGATGATACTAGACTAGATTGTGATTTCTATATTCACATGGAGTATCCCTTTCTTCCTAAATGAAAACTCATTGGATTCACTCTGTTATTTGAAGAGCGAAGTACT
Organism: Charadrius vociferus; assembly: GCF_000708025.1. Lineage (NCBI taxonomy): Eukaryota > Metazoa > Chordata > Aves > Charadriiformes > Charadriidae > Charadrius > Charadrius vociferus. Next base: position 391,078 of record NW_009648955.1, read on the forward strand.
TCTTCATGCAATAGCAGCCCACCTGAGTGACACTGTGAAGATCCTGACCCACCTGAGGATGAAACAGTACCATATTTGCTATTCCAGAGAAACTCCTCTTCACTGTTCATGTGTTCTGCGGCTGCAAAAGGTGCTATTACCACATAAACACACAAACCAGACCTTAATAATATTCAGTCGATTAAGAAGAAAAATGTCAGCAACTGTAGTGACTAAATGCACAGGTTTTTTTCCTAAGAAATGACCTGACCTCATCTCATGCCAAATGGTTTGTATTTTTATGTAACACCTAAGGGGTCTTCAAATCCCATGTTGTCCTCCAAAATACAAGTTCTTTACAATGCGGCTATTATTAAAGCCTTTAGCAAAGGTCTTGATTTCAAAATAAATGAATGGAAGCCTGAATATACATCCCAGTCCTAGTCCAAGATGCCAACTCAAGTGAACATTTTGAATCTCTTTTTTTGTCAACATGCACCTTCTAAAAGGTGAAGATCAATTTTGCAAATAAGAATCCAGTTGTCTCCAAAACTGAGTAAGTAATCCCAAAATGATGCTTGAATAATTCAGCAGCTTTAAAAAGAAACTTATTAAATATTTCCAGCTATGGAGAATCCTTATGTACCATAACTCTAAATCCCCTAAGCAAATTTGCCACAAATATAATATCATCTATCTCTTGAGAGAATTCTTCACCATTGCACCAACATGTTGTCCAAGGGGATTTTGTATGAGGAGGTTATAGGTAACAACTTTTTATTTAATCATGAAAAATGTATTGCAATGTTAACTAAAAAGAGCCTACTCCTACTCCATAACCATTAAAATGCAGGAAGTCACCTATTCAATAATGCAGAATTGTTGTGTATTAAAAATTTAAATCTATAAATATTAATAGAACACAGGTCAGTCTCTTAACCAACAGAGGTAGTTGTACACACAGCTATCACTGTAAGCATTAAGGGTTGCGCATTTGTTATGGCATAGAGCAAAACAGGCATGATAAAAGGCAGTTTTCTGATAAAGGAGATTTTGATGCTTTTTTCGGATGAAGGATAAGGAGTAGAAATCCTGTGTGTTAATCCACAAGTCTGGGGTTGTCCTTTGGGAAGGAAACATTCCTATTTCCATCTAACAAGTCAACATGCTGGAGTCAGCTTTACAAGGGCATGGCATAAAGGTGTTTATAAGTAACAACAGCCAAAGTTACGTTCTGCAGCCTTGCTCCTTTACAACATTTTGACAGTATCAACAGGTCAGAAACATGATATTGCTATTCAGTCCCTCAGTCTGAAAAGACCCAGCCAGTGTATGCCAAATGTATTCAGTACCAACAGAGAGATGATTGCTATGCAGGAGATGAGAAGGAAACTCCTAGTTATTGCAGTCTGGGTATTCATTTCCCCAGGAATGGGGAAGCTGCGCTGGTTGTGAGAAGGATTTCAATGATGCCCATCAGCATAAAGCAAACTTCAAGTACTGGAAAGCTACAGCTTTCCTCAGCAGTGATTCCTCTTCGATGTGTCAGCAGTTTCTGGATCAGCCTTATTTCTGGATAGAAAAAAACAGACTCTTCATTGTACTAGACATACGTGGCCCTTTGCAGCCTGAAACAAATTCATATGCCCTGAGCACCCTCCAGCTCAGCCAGGGTAGCTAGTTAGCTATGTCCATGAGTGGTGGCCTGCGTGAAAGACAGGAACGTGACTTGACAGCAGAGAGGAGCTTGGACAGTGTGCATAGCACAGGTTCATCAGGGCTGTGTCTACAGAAACATGTTTCCTTCTTCACACACTGCTCTCCCTGTGAGCCACTCTGGGAAACCACTGGAACATGGCCGTGCTGTTATACAGACTTATTTACATTTGCCACAGTGATGGCTGATTAATCATGGTTTACAAATGCCATGTAATACTGTAAATGGAGGCAGAAACATGTCTGCTGCATGCAGCTGAAGGTGAATAGTGGGTGCCTGGTTCTCCTTTCCAGCTCCCTGGGACAGGTCTGCTGCCAAATGGTGCGATGGGGACACGTGTGCCTACCCACAGCTGCCTTATTTGGGAGACTTGTCCTGGGTATCCACTATCAGTGTGTCTCAGAAAGTCCACCAAAAGAAGTGCCTCTGGTTGAAAACACTGAAAGGAGATAAAGGAGAGGAAATAATTTAGGCAGCTTTGCCACAGCCATAGGAAACCATCAGAGGGCCTGAGGGCCCGTCCACATTTGATGGGACTGTTTGGGACTGGATGCCAGAATGGGTAAGGCTACAATGTTGTGAAGGACAGGGAGCATCCTGAAGACCTTGGAGAAGGAGGAAAGACATCAGCCCTGTGATATCCCTGTTAAAGACAGGTATGAGGAGGACACAGAGATCCCGGAGAGAGCTATCTGTGCTCTCTGAGCCAAGGCAAACAGCACAAGTCATGAGGCAAGGCCCACTGAAAAACAAAGAAGGAATATCAGGTAGGTGCATTTCTGTATGTTTTTTTTTTTATTTTATTTTTTCTCACACGCTGTTGGTTCTTCCTCCCATCTGCCTTAGGTAGAGCAGTAAAAAACTGGGGGCCAGAGCATATGAATACTTCTCCAACACGCTGCAGAGAAAGCTGATCTTCTCACATATGTTGCCATTTGGCACGGTCAGGAAAGCACATACGTTTTCATCATTTCTCAAAATGACAGCATTGAATACCTTCCTAAACTGTTGCGCAGGGTGGTCCCCTGGCCCTGCTCTCTTGACAAAGCCAGTAGCATCCAGGGTCAGAGGACCCACACCATGGCCTCTCTGGGCCCTCTGAGAAATGCACCAGACAGTCACTTTATGCATGTTCAAGAAATGTTCATTGTACTGAGGGTATTTTCGAGTACAGTTGGTAGCTCACATGGGGCCTTCAGATCTTCAGGCTTTGAGAAGCACTCTGATGTTTGTCCTGCTAGAATGGCTGAACTGGCTTGAAACAAGCCTGGTCCATTTAGTATGTTTAGGAATAACTCTAAAACAGCTGTACGGAGTTTTCTCACTGCTGTTATCCTGGCCCATGTCTCCTTTTAAAACTGCCTTGTTCCTTATCAGTGCCTATGGCTGGTGTATTGTAGAGTCATCTTCTCCACATCTGCTGAAAGCTCAGACTTCATTGGAAAAATAGGAGAAATGTGCAAGGGAAAAGTTTTGTTTGTTTGTTGTTTTCTTTGGTGGTTGGTTTCTTTTGTTTGTTTGTTTGTTTGTTTGTTTTTTATTCTTACAAGGTCCAAGGCTGGTGCATGAACAGTTAAAGAGAAACTAGCACATACGGGAAGAAAAGCATACCACCAGGGTATCTTCAGGAAAGCCACCACAGATTCCTCAACTAGCTGTGCAGGTAAGCAGCAAATCATGTTGACAATGAACAGTTAGATGTGACTTCCATGCACTGCAAAGCTTTCATTCCAAAGGGAGGAGCCCTATGTGATCCATCCGTGTGCTTCAAAGCATGGTTTGATGTTAGGGCTTAATTCAATTTTAGATTAATGAAAGTCATAAATAGTTTGACAAGGCCATGGAATGAGGAAAATGCAAATACAATGGAGACAATATTCAGTTAATGAAACATTTTGAAATTAGTAACATTGATTTGAATTGAACGTCTGCTAGGCAATCTGGGCCTGTTTAGAAACATTGTATTTAGTTATCTGAGTCTGAAAGCAAAGAGCAATTTCATAGCTGCATGTTTGTCCTAAACTTCCACTTCTGTGTTTCTCAGGGCTAGCGATATGATACTTTGTGGAATGCTCCCTGTCCCTGCTTTTAATGGTGTGACAGCTCTGCAAAAGATTGACAGCTGCTATTAACATAGTGGAGAACAAATAGGTCCCATCTGCATATCTGACTGTGTTTCAGAATAGAAGCCACTGTCAGTGCCACATCTCTGGTCTCCTGAAATTTTCCCGCTCTTAGGATGACCATTTTTATCCCACTGTGATATTTATCCCATTTCTGAATACAGTTTTTTGAACTGCGGAACACCAAAGCTAAACATGGTGCATGAGTTGATGTAACTTGGAACTTGCCAGGAGGAGGAAGTCAGGATATAGCAGCAGTTAATAATTTTTAAGTATGAGGTTAAGTGGACTGAGGTTAGAAAGGAAAAAAGATCAGCAAAGCACTTCTAATCGATTTGATACAGACAAGCCAACTGTATTCATTTGTAACAAGCACCTGTGCAATAAAAGATATTAAACAACAGCAAAACCTGTTCTTTTGTAAGGTTTACCAACCCCAGGTTCCTCCCATGGGTCCTGCAGGACTTCTCAGTTGGTTCCACTTCACTAATCGTTTTCACTCACATGGGTTTGTACATTCTCACATAGCCGCACGTGATTAACACCACTGCCATTTCTTACTTCTTTGTCATCCCTCTAATTTACTGCTAGACTTTTTTCTCTTTGATCCACTAATTGGATCCTTTTTTTTTTTTTCTCAGTTTACAGTCTGATCTTTTAGAAACACTGAACCTGGCTCTCCTTATGCCCAGTTCCTTGCCCTCACTTTCTTTATTATTTGTTTCTTTCCTTCTTCTCCTGCTTATGGCACATTGTGGTTTTTACAGATTAAGTAGTTCATCATATGTCTATTTTTGGACAATTATCATTAATAAATTTAACTTTATCAGTTTGTGTGCCCTCACAGAAGGAGTGTGGGCCTGGAAGTGAGGAGGATGTGGCTTTCCATTCATGGGTGCTGCTTTATATGTCAGTGACAGAGATTCCCTCATTTCTGAAAAGCAGACAGGCATGTTTAGTGTTGTCTCTTCTAGAGAGAGTCTGAGAGAATTATTTGGGGAACCAAATTCTCTGCTAGGAAAACCAGTGGGATTGCTCCAGGGCAAAATGTGACCTAGTGTCTGTGTGGTATTTCAGAAGCGCACATTTTTGCATCCTCTGGTAGTATTTCTCCTTTTGGAAGAATACAGGGCATGTAACCAGACTGTTAGTTGTTTGGGACTGGTTGACGGCTTATGTGCTGAGCGTACAAAACTAGTGATAGATCTGAGGAGTTTTATTTGTTTACCCCTTATAGGGGCCTCTGCTTAACTGACAACAAACAAGTTTCTTAGAGTATGCCCACACCAAAATGCAGCCTAACAAAAACAATATTTAGTAGAGATAGCAGCTCAGTCTCCAAATCTATGTACACTTGTCAGCAAGGGCCACACATTGTATTGACACTTGTGTGTCGCTTTTGCTTCTGAGCTGGTGTGGTCTCTCCTCAGCATCTGCCCTGTCTTTGCAGAGTAGATGGGAATAGTTAAACCATGACTTTACCAAGCTCCAGTTGCGTATTTCACTAGAAAGCAAAATCTTCAAAAAAAAGAGACTAGATTTACAGTGACAAAAAGATGCAAAATGAACACACATTATGCATTATATAGGGTTGTAAATACTGAGACATTTTGTTTGGAAGAAGACAAGAGAAGAATGTGTTTACGTATGTGTCCTAGATATAAAGGCATAAATGCTGAAATTTTTGCATTTGTACATGTATCACAGCAACAAAGTAGAGATTCTGTGTGAGGAACATCAGCAGGTTTACTGTATAATAGCTTTTATTTAAAATTTATCTGCAGTCTTCCATAGTGTTCACAGTGATTTACAGGATTCCATTTATATGCTTTTTACAATTTACACTATTTGCTATAAGCACTGAAAGTTGACTGGAAACTATTAACACCTATTTATCAGAGTGTTATGTGCAGAAGTCTTGAGACTGAGGCTGCATCTAATGCTTTTGGAAGAGTTTTGCAGAGACAAAAATCTACCCTGTGTTTCAGCATTAATGAAGGACAGAAGGAAGGAAAAGAGAGTTGCTATAGCATCTATACAGATAACGGTTTCTTGAGCAATATTCAGAGTCAAATCAAACAAGAGAGAGAAATGAATTCATCTCTTCGTTGTTTACCATGAACAGAAGAGTTGATTGTGTAAGATGCAGCTACGGAGGCATAACAAGAGAGGATGGCTGAGATATATCCAAAAATGGAACTTGACGAGCACTGGTGACAATACGTGAGAAAGAAAGAAAGAATCCAGGTTGCCACCTATCTGGAAAGGCATTTTATAATAGTTAAATATAAAGCCTTCTGAACAATTTTTGGCATTAGAAAAAGTCCCAAGGAGCCAACAAGAAGAAAATAAATAATGTCACAGAATAAAAAATAATGCAAAGCCTGACAAAAACAGATTGTTCCTTCCCTTCAATACCTGAAAGTAACATTCCAGCCATAGATCTGTAGTGTCAGGGCGAGATGAGACTTTTCAAAAAAACATGCAGATTCTCAAATACATTTCTTTTTTAATACCTTGGAAAGAGACTAAGCAGTATTATCTCTCAGTAAGCCAAACCTTACAGTTTTTTTCATGTCATATATACAATGTAGTATTTGATTTTGTCTAGATAATATAAATTTACAAGCTAGATAAACTGTTACAATTAAGTAGTAGATTTACTAAGCCAGTGAATGCATACTTTTGCAACAATGCTGATGATCTTCAGTCCGATGACTAGATAGACATTAGGTCAGCAAAGAGGTATCCATGGCATATGTTTTGTGTGTGTTTATATTGGCACACGCATGCACTTTTACATACCATGCACTTAATTTCTTCAAACTGTAAATTAGTTACTGTTCTTAGAGGCAGTATATCAGATTGTCTGATGAAGGATACAAGAGTTTTTTCCATTATAGAAAACACCTATACTCCTCCTCTCTCAGGGGGAAATCCAGACTGTGGTACACAAAGGTACAAGAAACTATACATCTTGCTCTGGCTTATAGAACTGGCTGGGTCATACCTTTACTAAGCAGGGCACTGTTTGATCTTGAATATAGCTGGAATATATTTTGGTATTTAGCTACGTGGGACTGACATCAAATTGTGCTTTCTGGGTTTACTGTAAAACACACATGTAACATGCTAAGAAAGTTTAGTTCAACCTGATGCAACAGTGTCTTCACTGCCTAGCTCTTCTCTCAGCTATACTACTTAAATTGCAGTATGATAACTGTTAGTGTAGTCTGACATAATCTATGATAGTATTGTAAATGTCTTGTCTTTCTATGTGTTTCCACAGACAAATTTAATGCATAATTGCATATTAGATTTTATGCCTCTGGTTCATATAATTCTATGATTTCAGTTCAGCCACACTTAAAATTAAGTTTCTGGGGTTTACCATAGATTAAAATGTCATTGTGAACAGTTCTACCACTGTCTCAATTAAATCTTATAAATGTGTTCCTGTTAACCAATTAAATAATTCTGTTTTATAAGAGATTGCCTTAATAACAATTGGCATATATTAATTCAAATTTTTAGGAAGGTCTTACCATGAATAAAACCCGTCAGGAACATATCTCCCTGCTGTTGTCTTCATGATTCTATAATTTCAATGATGACTTATCTCAAAATTCAGGACAAAAGGGCTTGACTGAACACATTTTAAGTTGATAGAAAGTCTAACCAATTTCAAAATGCTTAGAACTGGCCTTGCTAGTCACCATGAATGCTATCATAGAGTCATATAAAATCAGAGCAGGAAAGTCCTTCAAGGGGTCATTTAGTCATTTAAACAGAATCAGGAGCTGTCACTGAGTTCAGTGAGTACGAATCACATCTTAGGAAATATAGTTCCCGGTGTTGAAAAATTACTCATTCTGAATATGTTTTTAGTTGGGTTGGTTGTTTTTTTTTATTCTATTTTTTCTCATTGTTAATTTTTTCCACTCGTTGTTCTGTTTTTTTCAGATGCCAAGTTGTTCCTGTCAAAACTGTTTTTTCCCTTCTAGCTGGCTGTAATCTTTCAGGGTATCCCAGAATCACAGCAGATCTCCACTTCTCAGAGCATCCTTTTGCCCCTCAAGCTGAATGCAGCCTGTGAATGGCCTGTTTTGCTCATGTTCATGCCTGTGTGAGGAGCCCTTCCACTTAAGAGATGTGCTAATGAGGAAAATAATGGAACTATGCTCACTGGTTAAAAAATGGCAGGTTTGAGTGCTCAATGATTCCTGTTGTTTTTTCTGTGCAATTTCTTCAGAGAACAAAAGTTTTGTTCTTTATTGCTTCATCTGCCTTGGAGTTTAAACATACCGTAAAGCAGATTGGCTTGCAAGTGTACAGTGTCATTCATTTATCTCCCTCTTGCCATTCCACGGACATGTTTACCTGCCTCTGAAGTATCATTGCTAGCTCTCTTGAAGATTTTTGTTAAGCTTGTGTAAGTACTCTGCTTATTGCATTGCTATTGCTTGCTCTGGAGTGCGTTTCCATGCCCTAGCTGCTGCCACTGAACATTTGTTGCTTTGAATGTCTCTGGCTTTGAAAAATTCCACTGACCATTTCAGGCATCGATTGGAGGGAGAGTCAAGAGGAGTGACTGATTAAGCATTGAGGCCATTCTGTAGTGTGATAGGACGCACCTGTTCAGGTTTGCAGAAGTGTATGAAGATCCATACTCATACTTAATTTTGAAATTTCCGGTTGCTGATCCTGAATTAAGCTGGTAAAGAGTTCCTAGTGGCACAGAAACCAGAGACTCCTCCATGGAAAAAACTGAACTCAGAGTGCAAAGGACATGATGTATGGCAGTGCTGCTCTCCTCTTACAAAATCTTTTGCCCAGCATAGGTGGCAGTTTCTCTGCTTGTGCTGGATTTATTGCTATTTGGGAATACATCAGAAAGACTGTGCTGGTAGCCGCTAATAGCACAGTGGTTTCAGGTTGTCAGGTTTTGATGTACAGTGCACACAGAAGTCTCTTAAACCTCATCTTCCAATCTGACTAAAGTGTCCTCACAGATAAGCCCAGTTGGAATGGGTTTTGTGTCCTCTGCATTAAATTTTAGAGCTTATCTGTAGAAACTTAGATTAACTGCAGGGCTTTGATTTTGTTGGAAAGTTCTCCTTTTATGTAGGACCCCCTACACTGCAAAAAAGATGTAAACTATCATTTAGTCACTGTTTATTTTATCATCTTTAGTTACACTTTTGCAGTTTCTTCAGCTTATTCTTGGTCTTGATCCACAAAATTCAAAAGTTCATCGGTACTTGATGTCTGCCTTAAGAAAATGTAATTTTTCATTATCTAAATACTAAATATGCATCTTTTGGTGATACCTCAGAAAAGCTACATACAAATTTCAGCTACAATAACAACCAGAGGGCTGGAACACCTCTCCTATGAAAAAAGGCTGAAAGAGTTGGGGTTGTTCAGCCTGAAGAAGAGAAGGCTCCGGGGAGATCTTATTATGGCCTTTCAATTCTTAGAGGGGGCTTATAAGAAAGATGCAGAGAGACTTTTTACCAGGTCCAGTAGTGATAGGATAACGGGTAATGGTTTAAACTAAAAGAGGGTAGATTTAGATTAGACATAAGGAAGAAATTTTTTTTTACGATGAGGGTGGTGAGACACTGGAACAGGTTGCCCAAAGAAGTTGTGGATGCCCCACCCTTGGAAGGGTTTAAGGCCAAGTTGGATGGAGCTTTGAGCAACTCAGTCTAGTGGAAGATGTCCCTGCCCATGGCAGGGGCATTGGACTAGATGACCTCTAAAGGTCCCTTCCAACCCAAACTATTTTTCGATTCTGTGATTCTAATTTACTGTTTCAGAGTTGTATAGCATTGAAGATATAAAAATATATTTGGCTGCTGATAAATTTTTTTGGCATAGTTATCCAGATCTCATACATTTTTGACTCATACTACATTTGTTGACATTGTTACTAGCTTCTAAATAACTGACTTTAGTTTCTGAATATAGCCTCATTTGAAGTATATAATTGAATGAAAATATAAGTATATGCAACTAGAGCCTGTTAGCTAATCACATTGTGAACTGAAAAGCAGCATGTTCAGGAAAGGATAACCAGCATTTTGTCACTCTGAAATTTTTGAGGAAAATACCTGAATAAGCATTTAGCAGTCGAAAGATGCCATGTTCATTAGTGCATGGAGTGGAAGGATTTGGGAGGTTTGGGTTATTTTTAGAGGGGGGCAAACTAGGTGCTGTTGCAAATAATGGTTGCCTGGTTACACATCGAGGATTACAAGATAGCAGGGTCATTGATGTAGGCTTATTTCATCAGTAATACAGAAAAAAAAAAACCAAACCAAAAAACAACAAACACACTCCGGCAAACTGTTGCTTGGCAAGTTCTGTTTTTCAGTGTTTTGTGAGCAATTCAGTGGTGCCAAGCTTTCAGAAATATATGTTCTAGAAATGCAAGGCCAGTGTAGTAGTTTTTAGTCATTGCTTTTGTTGTATCAATAAGAAAGCTAGTTTTGCCTTTGGGCTTGGATTAGATTTATTTTCATTTGCCTTGCATGTCAGTTTACAAATATACAAGGAGTTTTGGATGCTCCTCTGTATGCTTTTCCACTTTAACAAATATTTGTTGAAATTTCTTTTGTAATATCTTTGGACCTGATCCTAAGAGTATAACTCATACTGAAAGCAAAATTTATTTAATAAGATCACTCATGCATTTGGCTACTACCTCTCATCACTAATAGAGGCAGAATTAAGTTCTACATAAATGTAGACTGGTGAGCTTTTCTAAGCATGTGTACTTAAATTTATATTTAGGTATTCAGTTGCTGAAAAAGTATCCTAATTTGCACAGGCATTGAGTACTCACAACAAACATTGTTTGCCACGGGCATTTTTGATGCTCAGAATGCCTTGATTTAGGCAACATTCAACAATTTTAGCATCAAAATATGCTTAAAATTGTTGATTAGCAAATACAGTTGTCATTGCCATATTCTTGAGGCCACTTTTTTTCTCTGAACTTATCCTACCTCTCTGCCAAAAACACTTCTCCAGCCAAAATGGGGACAGCTACATAAGTCACTTTGCACGTGGTTTCTCAGAGGTTCAATCTCTTCCTTTGAAGTCAGTTAACTTTCCCAAAATCTTTTATTTCACTGTCAGGGACCAGGAACTCATCCTACATCATATCTTCTTTGTTGCTAACTTCCTTTAAAGTTGTGGTATAAACAGGAAATGATAGTGATTGATGATGAATCATATTGGACCTTGAGTTTCTTATGTAGTAAAATTAATCTTCCTGGGTTTTGCATGTACAGACTCAGCCTGTCACTTCACAGGTATGACCTGTGCTGAAGAACAGGTCCTTGGACTTGGCTGGGGAAATTCTCTTTTGTAACCCCCTGGACTCTTCATAAGGAACAGAGGGACAGTCAAATTGGTGAGCATATCCACTAGAGCAACTTACTGAAATAGCCAAAAGGGTCAGCCAGCAAAAACATGTTCTGCCCTTGGCAGAGGTCTTATAGTTCTTTTGATTTTGTTGAGGTGGTGTTGTCTGTGTGGAGAGTGATGTTTTTGTTTTCTGATTTATCCTCTTGTTCAATAAATGCTTGTGTCCATCTTAGGTGTTCCTTGACTTCACTGGAAAATGTTGACATCATCAGTAGGTTGCCACATCTGCTAGGCAGACTTTTAACATCAGATGTGGAATGGAAATACAGGCTCTTGTGGAATGGGAAAGGAATAAAATGGGAGAATAATTGCTACCAGCTTTTTTCTAGCACCACAGTCCTACTTCTCTTTCTTCTGAGTAGTTGATGACCTGCATTCTCCTCGAGAAGCTGAACCTTTTCACACTCACCTTTCCTCACAAAACAAATCTTGGTCCCTTACATACCTCTCATGTTTGTGCCATGTTTCGATCTATATGAAATTGCAGCTTTTGATGGACAAAATTTTCTCAGTATGAATAGGTAAATATGAAAGAACTACCCTCATTATTAAAATGAAGCAATTAAACCATTACTTCCTCCATGTCTTTACTTTTTAATTCTGCTTTGGTTGGTTGGTTGTTTTTTTCTTTTCATCAGCATCCTTTAAGGTCTCATTTCTAACATTATTTCATAATGAAAATAGACAGCAGAATCTCCTCTCTACTTTCTATCTCCACCAAAAATAAAAATAAAAGGAAGTTTTTCTCTTGAGTATTCTGACTCTTTTAATTATCGTCTCAAATTTGATTTAGGGTTGTTTTTTTTTTTTTTTTGTTGCTCAAAGTAATTTTGCTTGCCAGCAATTAGAGATAGCGTGTTGTACAACAAACTGTTCCAAACACTGGGGGAAACCTCAGGAAAATAGTTTCCATGGTGTTTAGTCAGACCTGCATAACTGTTGCTTAGTGAGGAAAATAAGACGAGGGTACTCAAGAGCAGCAAAACAGAGGGCACTTGCTGGTTTGGGTTTCAAACCGCCTGTTCAGCCATACTGGCCAGATCTTCCAGCCAGCCCGCTGGTGTTGTGTGCCACAGCATGGATGGGGTATTTTACCAAGGTGAATTTGTTCAAGATTCTCAGTCTAAGGCCAACTTATTATATGATTCTCTTTCCTTTTTACTTTGACAGTTATGATGAATAAAAGATGCTGATGGCATGATTTATGAAGGGGTAGATCTACAGAACTCCCTCCTTCAAAGCCCACCTTTCTTCTCTTAGCTCACAGCTTGCATGCAGGAGGATTTCACTGTTCCCTGAAAAACATCCCTGAGTCTCTTTGGTATTGCTCCAAAGCTGCACAGAGTCACCCAGACGTTGGATGCTGGGTACCGGCCATCCTGGAGAAGCAGCTTAGGGAGTCACAGATTAAACTAGTGAAATGTGTTACAACTCCTTAAAGCTACAAATACTATTTCTTGCTTCTGCTACCCAGGGGAAGGAAGTAAAGAGGGAAATCTCTCTGCAGGGTAATCTGCATGTGGGACAGGTTCACTTCTAAAATTATGTAGGAAAGGAAAAATTTTTGGTTTATTTGGATGAACTTGCAACCTGTACATCAAAGTGTACTCAGCCAGGGCAATCTTATGTTTAGGAGTTCCCACAAGATGGCCCGGTGCTTCCCTCAGAAATGAAGTCAGCCTTCTCCCTCTCAAAAAATTTTCTCCCAAAGGGAATGGAGCCATGGGTTGCTCCTGCCTTGACCATGAGCAAAATCTAACAGATCTGGAAGCCTTTCCCACATTTGCATGGGGCCATATGACACCTGAGATCACTGATTCCACCTGGGAGCTCCAGAAGCTGGAGGCTCACCCTTGTCCCCAGGCCCTCTTGCATCTGTAGCTCACAGGAAGGCAAACACTGCATGGCACCACACCTACGGTGCAGTTGATCCACAGGACAGGGGATGGATAGCTGAGTCCTGTTCTCTCCCGTGCTCCAGTGGGAATAAAAAAGCACATTTTTAGCGGCTTGCAGCAAATGGCTGCATATGGGCACGCTTGCCTCTGCTCATCACCCTCCCTAAGCAGAGCACTTCCAGCAGTGCTGCCCAAGTGTTATACAGCTCTAGCTCTCTCTGGGCTCTTCCCCATGTAGCTGTGGGTTTAGATATTGCACTACACTGATTTATCAGTCCTTGTTAACTCCATCCCCTGTAGATACAGTCCTGCATTTCACTGTCAAGCTAGGAAAAAAATCTTTAACGCGTTAAGCCAACTTCTGCCCACAAGTGCTCCATTAATTCCATCAAATCTATTTTGGTCTTATTCCTGCCATCAGTTCTGCCACATTTTGTGCCAGCTCAAACCAATAAGCTAAATTATTAAGGCTCGGAGCCTTACTCAGATAATGTGGGCACTTTCTGAGCAGCACAGGACAAAGGTTAGCAGCAGAACGAAGCAGTGGAAAATGAAGCACAGAAGGGATGTAGCATAAAGATGTCACTAGTTTTCTAGCCAGTCCTAGCATTAATGCACTTACTGTATTTTCTATGTCATTTACACCATCCTTTTCCCAGTTGATTTTGTAATCTGAACCAGAGGACTCAAGCAGGGGAGGAGAACTGCACTTCATGAAAAGGGGAGTCTGTTTTAACTATTTGGGAACTAAAGCAGAAATAGTGGAAATGGGGAGAGGGAAGGCTGGAAAATTTTGTCTGGGATAACAAATGTGTTTCATTTGACTTTCTTTGCACTATAAAATGACTGTAAAATGAACAAGGTTTGGGTAAGCAGCTTGAGTTTAGAATGATCCCAAAGCTCTTCACAAATGCAGTTGAGTTTAATTTTAGGGGGAACTTCATTTTCCACTGAAGAATTATATCATGCTTGGGTCAGAAAATAAGGACTAAGGCCTGGATTTCTTCCTCCTAAATTGTGGAATTTGGTGTCAAGATATCATCAAAGGCAAACGAACAGGCAGTGTCCTCCTCGGACGCCGGCCATTGAAGAAAGAGAGCTGCCCCTTTGATCCCTCAGCTTTTATACTGAGCAGGAGGCAGATGGGATGGAATACCCTGTTGGTCAGTTTTGGGTCACCTGTCCTGTCCGCTCCCCCCCGCAGGTGGGACCCCTCTATGCTTTTCCGCTTCTGATCCTCCAACAGGGCAAATAACCAAGTCAGCTGCCCTTGGCTGTTATAGCAATAAGTATAAACAAGAGCCTCTCTGCATGCCATGCCTTGACATCAGCATAGGCTGGCATAAACATAGGTCTTATCACTCTGAGAGTGAACAGTTTCTGCACAACATACTGTTAATTCCAGTAGTTAGAAGAGGCTTAGCTGCAAAGTAAAAGTACTGAACAGAAAATTGGTCCTGTTTTACCTCAAACCAGGACAACACCATAGCAACCAAAGAGATTTTCAGCCTTTGGTGTGCCTTTCCAGATCATGACATCCAGGGTAGGGACCCTACCCCCACCTGCCTTCTCCAAGATCTTTTGCATTTGATTGATTCCCCCTCATGCCAGGAATATGACCATCTGTATAAAAAGACCTCCGCTCGCCTCACCCTGACCTTTGTGCTAGCTGGGGAGGGAACAAGCAAGAAGAGTTTAAGTGAAATAAACACTAAGGTTGTTTTTTTTCTAATGGGCAAGTGTGAGGATAAACTAAACTGGAGTGGATTGGAAGATAGCAGGTTTTAGGGAGAGACATTAAAAAGGAAAGTGGCCGCGTATGCTTCATCAAGGATTCGTCAGCTGGTCACACTCTCTATGGGATGCTGGCAGAGACATGACCTAGGGGCAGGAAAAAGCGTGTATGTCAGTATTAGGAAGTTCATGGGGGACATGAGATCTGGCCAAAAAATATAAGATCACCTCTGTGTAAATGTGGCAGAGTGCAACTGGTTCCCTGCCATGATACTTCTGCACGGTGCAGGTTTGGTTTCTTCACCCTCTTAACCTTCAGGGAATTTCCCAAATAGGTAGCTACTTCATAAGCAAATCCTAATGGGGACTCATCACATTTTACACTTGACGCTGCTTCTGCATGGTGCTTACTACTCTAGGAACAATGATTAAGTGGATTTCAGAAGGAAAATGTCATCTTCTTTGTCAAACAATTCCAATTTCCTTACAAGCCTGGATTTAATATTTATAGACCCCCACATTGCTTTCCTTGTTCAAAAAACATACTCCTCCTCCTCCTCCAAAATCGGTATCAGAAGTGTGAAGGGGAGAAGCACATCCATTTGTAAGATTAAATTCCTTTTATCTTCCTAACCACTAGTCTTCACTTAGATAAGACAAGGTAGGTTAGGAGGTCTCTGTAAAGCACAGAGTTCCAGTTCTCATTTTTCTTAGCACAGACTTTTCAGTCTCTTCCTAATGTTTCTTATTGCTCCCACCTGCACCCTTAGAAAGGCTATATTTTGAGATAGGCTAACCTGAGGACAGTATTCCTAGCACAGCACAGCAGATCTATCTCGATTTTTTAACGGGCTTATGATCTTTTTCTTTTTATTCTTCACACCAGCCTTTTGTAGCCTAACATTTGCTTGCTGATTTTCATCTCTGTTGAGCAGTGATCCTTAGAGAGCTATGATTAGTAATTTAGGACTGCATCCAGATTTACCATAGCATTGAATTTCTTATTGCCACCACACTACATTGCCTGTTTCCCCATGTTAGTCCTTCTAGTTTTGCCTGGGTTTGCTTGACCTATATAATTCTGCTGTCTTGCTGTTTATCACCCTCCCCAGAACACTGCTACACATATATAACTGCACAAACCTTATGAATATATTTGCTGTACCTCAGCAGTCACCTTTTTTTGACTCTTAGCCAGTTTTCAGTCCATAGCAACAAATAGTCTGTCACCTGGATCCTGCTGAATTTCTTTATCCGTTTGATATGAGCAATTTTGTCAAAGGCAGTTTCAAATCTAAATAAATAATGCCAATTCATTTTACTTCTCCTATAAAATATTTTCCTGGCATTTTGAAATACTGCTAAATAGGTAAGAAGACATGATCTCCCTTCCAGCATACTCACCCTCACTGAGCCCTGTGGTCATGAGGCTTTAGAGGACATATAATTATGGTTATAATTATCTCCATAACCAATTCACAAAATACAAATTCAATAGATTAGAATTTTTCTGACAGAAAAGAATATATTTATCAGACATGAATATTGTATTTGAATAAGAATAAATGCTTTTGAAATCTTAATGCTTTTGATTTATTTCTCAACAGCAAAAAATGTAGGCATTGTGGAAACTTTTTGCATTCGGAGAATAAGATTCCCCTCTGCAAGTCATTTGTGCAGTCATTAGAAGGTGAGGCCACATGGTATTGTGTTGATTTTTTTGAACCAGATATCCATACGGGAGATCTCAGTACTCCTGATGTTTTCAGTCACAGCAATCT
This sequence comes from Charadrius vociferus, assembly GCF_000708025.1. Taxonomy (NCBI): domain Eukaryota; kingdom Metazoa; phylum Chordata; class Aves; order Charadriiformes; family Charadriidae; genus Charadrius; species Charadrius vociferus. The sequence continues at coordinate 407,747 of NW_009648955.1, forward strand.
TGTTTGGCAGAAATATACTACTGACATTTAGGTGAGACCCCTCAATTGTTACACGGACCTCTCATTTTTCTTCATTTATCAGCACACTGGCATACATCAAACACCCTATAAAACAATGACTCTTGATGCTTTAGCATTGATTTGGCATTAAAGTACTCTGACATATTTATCCATTTAAACAAAATTTCATTAATGATTATAAGTCATCACTTTGAACAGTCTTAAAGACTGATAGAATGGGTTGTCTGATTAAATAAAATTCAAATTTTTAAGTAGCACATTAAAACATTAGATCACACTTTTCCTTCAGTTTCCCTCTAGAATGATATGTCATTTTTGCAAGGTGTAACAATTGTTCATATACCTCCTTCAACTGGTCAAAATGTGTCATCCCAGTATGCTCATATCTACAGGTCGCTGCTGTCTTTCTGTCCAATCACCATTTTTTCCCACTTTGAATTGCCAGAGCATCTTATTACAAAGAGCTCTACTCCAACTCATTCTAAGCAATGAATATCATTTCCCTTCATTTCAAGTGGGATAAGCTTTCTCAAGCTTTGGAAAGGTCCTGGAGGACCCAGACTGAAGTGTAGTCTTTGAGAGGTCGATTCAACCCATCTTGAGATAAGCATGAAGACAGATACCACTCATTGCCTTAGGGAAGCGACTTTCTCTCCCTGGTGACCGTGGAAGGAAAACAATACATCTACATTGCTCAGTGCAGACACATTGCTACACAGATACCTGAGCTTAGTCTAGAAGAGAAGCATAGTGGCCACTCCACCCTCACGAATTAGTCCTTCTGAAAAAGTACCAATGATGTGGTTGATCACAGGATCTGAACGAGCACCTCTGCTTGATGCTGTTACTGGTGATCTTCCTGTGGCAATGTACTGCATCGAGTCGATATGCCATAAAGGCCTAGGCAGATGTCAGATGCAGATGGCAAGTCCAAGCTCAGAAGCAGCTAGGAATGTGGATGTATTTTGGTTTTGACACGGTCCACAGAAACATCAGGGTCCCACATAAAGCCTGGGGTGATACGCTAATGCTAGAAAGCCTAAAGGGAACCTCCTGGCTTTAAAATTATTAAAACAGGGAATCAAGGAGAGAATAAAATTTCTCTAGCAGTTTAAGGATTTTGATGTTTTAACTGATTATATGGATTATTTTTTTAAAATCTGTGGCTTCATTTCCCTCTTTTGTTAATGAAATCCTTTCCACTTGAATGTATAGATTTTCTCTGTATGTATAGAAAGATAATCTAAACTAACTTTCATTTTTTATTCTGAGAGTACCGCTCTGAATAAAAATGTCATTTATTCAGAAGACTTTCTGGAGAAAACCAGATTTCATGATGGAAGGCCACTAGAAGAAAATCCAGTAAAGAACATGACTTTTAGTAAGTTAAGAATGCTACTTGTTTATTAAATGTTATTGTCATCATGGATCTCTTGACAGGATTAGGTGCAACAAAAGTGGAATCTTCTCTAATCTATCCCCATGTGCCATTGTTTTCTATTGCTATGTACTTGCCTTGTTTTCTCTACAGAGCATAGGTTAGCTGTTTGCTCAAGCCACTACTGGATGTAGTCCATGACTAATGCTTTTAAACAGATGGCTGTACAGATAGCTCTTTTTCTATTATTTTTTCAATATTTTCTTCCTGAATCTGTTATCTATATTTATCTTGAGGTTTTAGCACCGTATGTCCATTTTATATACCTTTTAATTACTCGGATTTGCTACACAACATTTACTTTTTGAATGACTCCACAAAACAGTGAAATAACCAAATTGTTACAATTCATGGTTGTTTTCATACTTGAATGTGTTTTTTCATTATCTGTTTAAAAGTAATTCTGGTACCTTATCCAACTAATGCTGCATCCTCTGAGATACTCCAGATATATTCTCAGAAAACACAAAAGGTTTGTCCATTCATTGAGCAAGATGTTAAGGAAGACTGAGTTCTGCATCACCTTCCTGCTTTTAGATATGCAAATCTCATCATCAGACAGGAAATTTAAGTGAGCTTGTTTCTATATAGAAATACCATCATTTTCCTTTATAATGGAAATCTGTGTGAATGAACACTTGATTTTGCAAGTAATTTTTGTGACTGCACAAATATGTTCCCAATTCGGGACTGTATTTTCCACTCAGATGTTTAAATTTACTTATGTGAATAATGTAGTGGAGACATTCTTTCATTCCTTTTTTTTTTTTTTTTGTAAATTTAAACATACTGCATGTACAATGTCTCACTAAGGATGTCAAATGGTATTGGCTCTAGTGTGTGTACTGAACAAGAGTTACAGATAATTGCTGAAAGAATCTACAATAGCATGAAAACATTTTTGATAGGTGTGACCAGTTTCTTCAACAAAAAAATGCAGCTTTTATTGTAATTAACTATTTGTAGTTAAATGGCCTGAACTGGGCATAGATCACATTGATTTAATACATCTTCCTGGTTGTAGCATGTGGGGAGTACTTCAGGGAGACCTCTGTTTCTCTTTGATTCTTTTTTTCAGTGTCTTCTTCCACGAGCAGAATATTGGCACTCATCATTGCTCTCATCACCTCCAAGCTGCCAGTATGATCATCAGTATACATCTACATTATTTTTCTTGGTTCAGGCAATTTTCTTTGTGCTATTTTGAATAAAATTGAAATTGTTTCTCCTTTGGAGGTGACAGCTCTTAAACTTTTTCCTTAATTAGCTGCTATAAAAATGGTACCCACTAAAAAGTCAAAATTTATCATGCTGATGTAAAAGCTGTTAAATACTTTGAACACAGCTTAAATAAAGTCTTTAAATTTCTGAAAGACTTTATCAGAAGAGTTTCTTTGAGAGAGGAAAAAAACCTCATACAGAGAAAAAGCTAATTAATATTGGATTCACAAAGAGGAAACAACATTCCTCTCACATAGTCAAATAAATTATATTTTTCTGCTCACTAAATCAGAAAGCTGTCATCTTGCCAAACAGTATAGCTCTGTGGTCCAAATACCAAATTCTAAAACTAAATAAAAACAGATTGTGGCACATGTGCTGGACAGTTTGTTCTCATATTGCCTGTAACGTGATGTGCCTTTCAGCAGAGAGTGGTGGGCTCAGGTGGTGCCTCCAGAAGGCTGGGAGATGGTCATCGGCTCCAGGGGAGGAAAGTGTCTGTGGGTGAGAGAGTCATGGCAAGAAGGCAGGAGTTGGAGCCTGTGGAGATAGTCCTGAAAGGAGCAGGGACCTGACTCACCCATAACTCAACCCCCACAGTGGCAGAAAGAAACTTTTTAGGGATCAGAAGGAGCTGTCTGCAAATCGAAACCTACTGTGATCACAGTAACCAAGCAGAAGAGAAGCAAGAACTTGCCTGTGAGTATATGATGGAGGAAAGAGATGTGTTTATATACAATTTTATTTCTGGTCTGTTTTGCTTGGTCACTCTAAGTTTTTTCTCTTTTTAAAGTAATTATTTTGCTTTATACTTTAACAAAATCTGGCTTTGAGTTGAAAGAGATTTTTGGTCTTCTGGTATCCACCCTAAAGCAAGGGTCAAGACATGCATCTCAGACCTTTACCTGGCTCTCCTCTCACACCATTGCACACACATCTTTTGCTTGAATTTATCAGAATTGGCAGCAAATTAATACTTACACCCTGTGAAAATGCCGGGGTTTCAAAATTTGTGCTGTGTCAGAAAAAAGAAATATTGACACTTTTTTTACACAGAAGTAAAATTTCACAGCATCCCATTATTTTGGTTTGTTTTGTCATTCTAAGCTAAACAACACTTCTTGACATTTCCAGGTCCTGGGTTCACTGAGAGCTTAACCGAAGCCTTTAGTTTCATCTCCCTCCAATTTATTCTGGATTTTGAGCTGCTGCACTGACTTCTGAAGAACTGGTCTTTGTGCCTCCACTCTATTTTAACTCAGCTTATGAAACTTAACCATTCCAGTGCTGTGTAACCCAGCCCTGAACTAAATATTTCATCTCCCATTTATATTTCATCTACGATTTCAGCAAGCTGAAATATTTCAACCTCTGCTTTTGGGTTTGGAGGTTGTCATTGGGTTGGCTTTTAAAATTGAAAAAATCCCAATCAACTCTACACATCATTTATAAAAATACTGGGCTTAATTTAAGCAAGAAGTTTTTACTGTGTTCCCAAGGAATAAGACCTTCAAGTTATTTTTAGTCACTATATTTTTTTTTATCCTGGCACTATGGGGCACTATGTTTGGGACAGATTTATGTCTTCTCCCATGGGCTGCTTTCCCTATTTGGGGATTGTCCAGATGATCCAGCAACTTGGAAAAATTTCCAAGCATCCTATGAATGTGTTTTTGAACTACAGAAATGCTTTTTTTCCTATTTCGCCCTAAGAGTCTTTGTAAAGATCTAACATGGGTCATTGCTCTTAGGTATCTAATGGAGACCTTACATTTCAATACTACACTATTATTTTGAGTACCCTTCTGTAGCTAGAGACCTCCTTCAATTCCTGGAAAAACTACTATTTTTGGATTCTGACTTCTTGTTTCCCTGTTGGTGCTCTCTCCTTATCTCCTCCTACACAACATTTCCTTTCTCTCCTGCTAGCTTTGCATGATTGCTTCCACTTTACCACAGATACCACTTTTGAGAGCTGGGCTAGGTCATCCAAAAAGGCTCCTTGGTACAGTGGGAAAGGTACAAATAATTTTGGGTCACCACATTTTGGTACTTGTTTATTTAGATGCAGGTTGAGATCCTAATTCTTTAGTCTGAATTGATTCAAAGTGAGCTAAAGGTCATACTCATTTTGGCCAGACAGTTGAGATGATTTATAATTCATATTTCCCAGTTTTAACCAGGCTCAAATACTTAAGAGAGCTACATCTGAGATGTTAACAGCTTCCTGACCTAAGTACAAGGGAATAGTTTTGTTATCCATTCTTTTTCTTTTTAAAAAAAAAGAAATTTGAATTTACACTGAAGAATATATAGGGAATTCTTAGATTAAATCTTTTTCTGCTTATTTTCTTTCTGCCTTTTTATTTTTTTTTTTCTGCCTTTTTTTTTTTTTCAAATTGAATATTGAAATTTTGCAATAGTATGTCTTTCTCTTTAGGACTCTGTTTTAATTCTGTGCTAACTTGCTTTTGTTTCCGTAATTACAGTGAAATTCTATAATGTCCAAACATATTTTTAGTTGCTAATTTCATGACTATTACAACACCTTTTTATAATGCATGCCTACTGTTTTCTTCAAACACTAATAGTTTCTAAAAGAGTCTACATGACTAGTGTATTACTGTTTAATTCTGTTTAAAAGGTAAATGAGAACATCCCAAAGAACATCCCATTTCTTCATTCGCACACACAATTTTAAGTGTGTGTGTGTGTATGTACACACAGACATATACAGATCTCCCTCCTAAGCCCAGAGCAGAGGATTTCATAACTGTTCCATGCCCATGACTGAATATTCTGAAGCTACTAAATAATGCATTTTTACACTGATATTATGTCAAGTAGTCACAGTATTTGTGACACTTTCCATTCTAAGTGTCTAGAACTCCATAATCACCATATAATTACATTATATTTGTGTATAAAATGTTGTGAATATTATGTTGCCCACAATAACTTGGCTTAAACCTGGGGAAATGCAGACAAATAATTAAAAAAATCTTTTGCTATAACCCTTTGGTTTAAGGTGTTGACAGTGTGACTTTATATTTTTTACTTACCTCGTGCTTTCACAATACTGTTATGCTAGACTCCAATTTATTGCATACAAAACTGTTTTCCTGGAACCCGTGTTACCAAGATCTCAGTCTGAAATAATACATTTTCAATCTTTCTATAGAGAACAAATGGCATCTTTCAGAATGTGAAGGTCTGGAAACTATTCTAATGCATAAAGTGCCTTTCATTGGACAGGTACTTCAATTAAAGTAATCTCTATCTGTAATGTGACAGGCCTGCAATAACTGCATTCCTTGTCTAGCCTAACTTGAAAGCCCAGAGGTAACCATTGAAAACCGTGGGAAACAAGGTTTAATATGACAATGTGATCTTGTGCCTTGACCTAGATTGGTTGTCTTATGGTTTCTGAAACCCTAATCAGTTTGTTTAACAGCCACCCTTTAATAATCCCCCAGTGAACAATATCTCTGCCTCAATCTGCCTATTTTTATTTTGAGGAAGGTGAGAGTTGAGGAGGTATGGAATGAAAACTAAAAAACAGTAAAGCAAATACACAACTAGGCAGGAAATAGCAAACAAATTGTCAAACTACCCAGATGGCTTATCCTGTTTTGATAGCAACTCCTAGCTGCTGCATACATCTGATTTAAATGCAGAATAACTACCTGCAGAACTACATGATGTATTGCTAGTTAAGAACTTTTTTCATTGTTTTACAAAGAAGGTTCCTTCATATTTCTTATTCCACAGGAGTAAATCTGTTCTCTTACAAACAAGTTTCTTTCTGTTCTTTTTCTAATCTAATGCTAAGAATTTAACATAGTTAACTTGATTTATTCATCTGCTTTACTGGTTAAACAGTGATCACACATTTAGGTGTCTCTCGGATGTGCTTTCTCTTGGGTTTTTTTATGAACTTGCAATCCTATGTGCTGAACACTTATCAGAAGTAGTCATCTTAGTTAGGACTCTATTCAATTATAGGGCTGTTGTGTTTCACCTTCCCTATTTGTGTAAGGTGATTTCATCCAGAATGTTATTTGGCTTGCCCATTATCATGCAAAATAGTATTTCCAAATAACTTGCTTCTTTTCTTATCTATAATTTGCTTTCTCATGGCCCTTTCTGACTGCTTCAAAATTTCCTTATTTGAATTCCCATGGTCTGACTCTCCCCTCAGCCTTTCCCTTCAGCATAAGAACAGGACAACTTGGACAATATATCTAAGTATTTTGAAGCTCCTGGGATTGCTGATACTAGTTTTCTTTCCTCCAAGCTCAGCTTTCCTCTACCTCCCCTTTTTCCATCACTTTAGCAATCTTCTTTCCTTTGGACATCTTGCAGAGCAAGCATCTTGTGAGTAATATGGGGCTTTGTGGTTCTCTAATGCCACTTCTTTTATCCTATTTCTTATCCTATTTCTCCAGCCTGGAAGACTTCCAGTAGTACAGCTTTGCCTCTAGCAGTGCAGTTGTCATGACGTTTAAAGAGTGGAGAAGTTACTTTTTAGTTCTTTACACTTTTAATCGAGGCTATCTTTGTTGTACTTCTTTGTAAACTTTTTGAAGTACAAGGAAACTTTGCCAGGCTCTGGAAATCATTACACAAAGGGACAGAGCCCACAAAGCCCGTGCACCACAAGCAGGTGGCCTGTACGCCAGCGACAGGTTACACCTGGGGACACAAAAATGCTAATTGCTGGGCATAAATCTCTCTACTTCAGGACCTATAATCGTAGAAGTTCTTGAGCTCCCAGACCTTCTGATAGCTGCAAATAAAGGTTTTGGCACTACTTCGAATATCCAACCCTGAGAAGGGGTAGTTCTCAGGAACACGGAGAAGAATACACGCATATGGGTGCTGTAACTTAAATAGCATGAGCATCATTGTGGCTGTCTTCAAGTAATAATTATCATTGAAATTGACAATTTAAACTGATGCAATCAAATGTATGCATTGATGAATTGTTAAAGCAGTCCCTGGCACATTTTGACCTAAGTAAACTAGTACCCTCCTGAGCAGCTCCCCAGCACAGGCCGGCCCATGCTGAGGTCCATTCACAACAGGCAGTTTGGAAGTGGCCACGCTGCTTTGGAGGCTGAGAAAAATGAACAGTATGGGCACAGCCAGTCAAAGCCAGTTGGCCTGGGGATTAGCAAATGGAGCTTGGGGTGGATCTTTTACTGGTATAGACATAACCATTTTGTCTACTGAGTGCTTGTCTATGCATTGCAGAACTGCAGCTGGACAAAACCTTTTTGAACCAGGGAAGGTTTTGGACCGGGGAGCGGGGTCTGACAACCTCATCAAATGCAATTTAGCTATTTCATGCTCGAAGTGCTTGAAATGGGCATGAGAGGGCAGTACCTGAAAGCCAGGCCTTATGCAAAGTTAGAATCCATAAAACGGTAGCAACTAGGACCTGCATGAAAAGGCAGGGAATGGGTTTTATAGAGTGTCCCTGTGCTTGGGGGATGAGCACTAGGAATCTCAGGGACAAACCACCAGAGATGGTTCAGAAAATATCTGTAGTACTACCCAGAGAGAGAGCTCTTAGGTTAATTGCTGGCTGGTAATAAACCTAAAGCTGTAAATTGCCTCACGCCATAAGTTTTTTACTCTGTTCAAGAGGGAAAAAAAGCCACCTTTATGGACCACAGTAAACAGAGGTTCAGCCAGATTCCCCTGCTAACAGAGACAGCAAAGATAGCTAACAAACTGTGTCATACTGGCTAACTATACAAACCAAACAGGAACGCACTATTATTTTAGCCATTATACCTTCTACACAGTTATTTCACTTCTGTAACACTTTGCACCTGTACACAACAGGATTTGCTTTCAGTTTAGCACAATAGACTCTACGGCCATGATCCCCCATTGTCCTTCATTTCTTGTACCCTTCTGCCTTCCTCGAAATATGTGTAAAATATTACTATCAGTCTGGATTTTTTTACATCACTGGATTCTTTCCTGTATAACAGTAAGAAGCATAATCAAACTATAATCATCAGTGGAAAAGAGGTATGGGCTGTCCAGGAAAGACAACCTTAAATTGGTGGGGCTGAGAATCACTGTGGTAGTAACCAGCAGTGAAATAAAGGTTGGAGGGATGAAAACAGAAATTATTTTTGTCAGTTGTGTTCTGGAAGGATTGCAAAAGAGATTTCACTGAGGCAGTCTTTGAAGTACTGCCACAGATCCTGAAGACAGGTGAATAGAGATCTGTATATTCCTAGTAAATTCTTGTTACTGGGATTACAATTTTCCAGGTATATGCTGGAGGACACGTATAAATAATAATGATAAGGCTCAGTTATTACTATGTAGCCACATGTACAGGAATAATAAGCATAATGGAATAACAACCATAACTGGGATATAGGTTTCTCACCACGATGAGTTGAGTTGATGATTGAGTTAATAGAAATGGGACAACATTCAGTAGCAAAAAACACAAGGGCAAGGATTAAGGAGTAGTTTCTAGAGTTTCTGCAGTAAATTAGCTCACTTGTTGGAACAACAGACAAAAAAAAGTACTGATAGCTGGTAGAGATCCTGTGGTAGACTGGCGTGATGCAGCCATATAAAAAGAAAACATATCCTCAGGGATAGGGAAGTACTAAACAGTACTCTAGCAAGAGTTTACCTGGAGTGTGATGTACAGTTATTCACACAAGTGAATTAAAAATGCTGAAAAGCAGAGAAAGACTTCCAAGTACTCGGCATTGGTGAGGCCCCACCTAGAGTACTGTGTTCAGTTTTGGGCCCCTCACTACAAGAAAGACATTGAGGTCTTGGAGCGTGTCCAGAGAAGGGCTACAGAGCTGGTGAGGGGTCTGGAGGACAAGTCTTATGCGGAACGACTGAGGGAAATGGGGTTGTTCAGCCTGGAGAAGACGAGGCTGAGGGGAGACCTTATTGCTCTGTACAACTAGCTGAAAGGAGGTTGTAGAGAGGTGGGGGCTGGCCTCTTCTCCCTGGTGACAAGTGATAGGACAAGAGGAAATGGGTTCAAGTTATGTCAGGGGAGGTTTAGATTGGATATTAGGAATTTTTTTTTCTCTGAAAGGGTTATTAAACATTGGAATAGGCTGCCCAGGGAGGTGGTAGATTCGCCATCCCTGGAGGTGTTTAAAAAAAGGGTAGACATGGTACTTGGGGACATGGTTTAGAAGTGGTTTTGTCAGGGTAGGTTAATGGTTGGACTTGATGATCTTAAAGGTCCCTTCCAACCTCAGCAGTTCTATGATTCTACGATTCTATGATAATTAGGGGAAAGAAAGGCTATCAAATGATCAAAGGACTGGAGCACCTCTCCTATGAAGACAGACCAAGACAGCTGGGGCTCTTCAGCCTGGAGAAGAGAAGGCTCTGGGGAGACTTCATAGCAGCCTTCTAGTATTTAAAAAGGGGCTACAGGAAAGATGGGGGGACACTTTATCAGGGAGTGTATTCATAGGACGAGGGGTAATGGTTTCGAACTGAGAGTAGATTTAGATGAGCTATTAGGAAGAAATTCTTTGCTCTGAAGGTGGTGAGACATTGGAACAGGTTGCCCAGAGAAGTTGTGGATGCCCCATCACTGGAAATGTTTAAGACCAGGTTGGAAGGGGCTTTGAGGAACCTGGTCTAGTGGAAGGTGTCCCTTGCCATGGCAGGGGATTGGACTAGACGACCTTTAAAGGTCCCTTTGAACCCAAACCATCTGTGATTCTGCCTTCTGAGAGGAATTTGGCTTTCACAGCCTAACAAAATGTTGTGTGTCTATAATATTGTGAGTGAATATACCAGAAAAATGCTATTTGAACTAATAGCCACTGCTGGCACAAGAACAAATGGGTATAAACTGGCCATTAATAAATTTATCCTGAAAAGAAGGTTTCTAAGGATCAGAGCAACAATGTTTTGGAACAGCTTTTCTAATAGCAGCACAAAATTCAATGTGATTAAGCAGCATGTTCACAACCTGGATTAAATAATGTGATTGACCAAAACAGCATAACTCCAATGCTTTCCTATGGCCTTTATTACTAAAGGGAAACATTATACAAGGTTTTGGGTAATAGAGGTATAGATCCTGTATCTCTAGATAAGTTTCTTAATTCAGTGCATGCTGAAAAACACATTTGCTGTTGCTGATTTTTTCTTGCCTCACTTAATGCTTAGTTGCTGTGTCTTGTTTGTTAACACGAGTTTGTGATCTTGATTAAATGTCATTTTGCTGCTGTTTAGGTACTTAACTACATCTCGGTCATTAAATATACCTGAATTCTTTTAATAATATAAATAAAACATTTTATTGTTTCAGCAGATTAGACTTTCGCAACGAATTGTCAATCTTTTCATTATATTGTTACATTTCGGTTTGGCATGCTGATAGATACGTAATGTCCATTCCCTTCTCCTCTTAGGGTTTTATTGGTTGCTATAGTTACCAGCCATTGCTCCTCATGTCATTAATGTAAGCTAAATACTTAGTGACCCTAAATCTGTTATCATACACACCTTGTTGTTTCTATTTTGTGGGATGGCAAGGTACCCAACTTGTTACAAGGAAGAATTCCAAAGAAATGAATACAGCTTGTCTACATGATTGTCTGGACTCACAGGGCTGAATCCCTCCCTGCACTGCCATATTTTTTAAATCCAGATTAACAATAACCCAGCAAGGTCTTGTACATGCTGTAACACAGTCTATCTTGATATTTATTATTTTATCTATTAAAACATTTGGCTCTCTTCACACACAGTTGGGGGACCAATTAAAAGTCCAGAAAAACTATACAAAGTTTCTCATGTAATTAGACGTTTCAGGGCATGCTATTAAGGGCCATCTGTTCTCCTGGTTGACTGAGTACGACTGAGAAACGAGATGTTTTCTTTGGCACTTGGGGTTCCGTCTGTCTTGATTCTATATTTGATTAACGCTGTATGGGGGTGGGGGGTGAATTTATTTATAATGGTCCTAATTTGTATAGTCTGTTAAGTATGGTTTATCAGGTACAATGTTGAACTGTTTAGCATTTGAGGTGCCCTTTATTGTTTCAGTGCAAATAACTCTCTTGAACATTTTTCTATGAGAATCTCCATTGTTTTTCTCTTGTTTACATTCTCCCATCACCTGTTTTTTCCCTTTCTACCAGTGATCTGATTTTGCCGTGGAGTAAACGGTTACAACTAGAGAGAAATCACTGACATTTCATGCATTTTGCATTTGGCTAGTAAAGCCAAGCAGATCTGAGCAGTACAGCAAAACATATGCTGTGAAGTTATGAGAACTGGCTTACTGTCTCCTCTGTAACATCTGTGCGGTCCCACTGAAGGCAACTTAGAATATGTCAGACTGCCGCACAACATGGAGATACCCAAATTAGCTTTTAATTTAGGTATTTCTGCTATTCTGCCAGCTGATGTGTCAATACTGTTAAGAGGAGAGTTCAGTCCCTCTGTATCAGTGCAGCTGGTTGTGTACACTTTTCCCCCTGAGTGCTTCTAAATCCTAACAGAGCAATGACACGCAGCAATACTTTCATTTAACATTTCTAACAACTGGTTGTTTCAGCTAGATTTTTGCACTAGCACACACACATTTAAAACCTAACCCTGGCTCTAACTAATCCTTTTCAAAAGTCTCGTATGCTCTGTATATAGCAAAGTATTCACATATCTGTACCAAGCCAAGACATCTAGTCATTCTGCTTTGGTTACAGCACTGTGTTTCATTATAGCTACTGTGCTTCGATGCTTCATCCACTTTGTGTACAGCAGCATGTACAGTTATAGCAATATTCAAACAACGCGTTTATTCCTTCATTCATTCTCTCAAATGCAATATTGTATGAAGAATTAAACCTGAAATATGAGTTTATAATATACTGTCCCTGCACACTTAGCACTGCTAATGTCACTGCTCTAGCATCGCCCTTAGGCATGTAATCCCTGGCACACACCCAGGCTGGATGGCTTCCTGTTGGGTTTAGGAATGGTTGTCAAAACCCATAAGCAGTTTAAAAATAGTATTTGAAGATAACTGTAGGCACTGTAGGTATGACCACATACTGTAGGTATGATCATCTCATCACAATTTAGACAAAGTTAGTTATCAAGGAGTGAGTTACCTTTGGCTCCCTTTAGTGTCAGCAGCGAATAACAGGAATTTTCAATTTCCAATTATTTTCCCTCACTTAGGGAAGTTGTGTAATTAGGTAGCTAATTTGGAGTTAGATGAATCAGCTAGGACCCCACATCCCTCATCACTAGCAAGAGTTCAGCCTTGACTTCTTTAACTTTTACTCCCCTGAAGTTAACTTCACCCTCGCCAATGTATCATTTCCTGGCCTGCAGTGGGATGAACTCAGCATTTTTCAGCTATTAGTAGCTGACTCTAGAGGTGTTCTTCCTCTCTCTTGAGGAGAAAGGGCATGCATTTTTCTACAGAGAAAATATAAGTGCATCCACTGTGACTATGAAGCTACAGCTGTTCATGATGCACACCATAGTGAACACGATTAACACAGTCATCTGGAATTTATTATCTACTGTGAAGGAGCTGTGGATACTTTTGGGTGTAATTGGAAAGAGAATTTAACTTCCTTTTTAAAGAATTCTCCCTGAAATAAAGAGTTTGATTTTTTTTTTATTTAAAGTGAATGAAGTTGCTTAAAGAATACCACAAAAGCTATTAAAACTTTGACAGATGTTCTGCTCTGGTGAAATGTGAAACTGTGTTAATTTTAACCCAAATAACATAGAGATAGATTGAGCATGTCAGAAATTTTTGTTCCAATGCTTTTGCAGACTGAAATATTTTTTCCCTTCAGGAATTACTTTGTTTCAAAATTGTAATTATTCTATAATCAAAAAACTGGAAAAATTAACTTTGATGGATTATTTTTTCCTAGAATGTTTCTTTTATAAAGTGTCTGAAAGTACCTGAAAGCATCAAAATTTGGGGAGAAATTAAATCATCCAAGAACTGGAATTTTAACCCTCATAGGAGCTCTACTTGAATGGTCATCTTGTAAAGATTTTTTCATCTTGGGAATGGTCATGTCAGCTTTCTGCTCCTTTGATGACAATAATGTCCATCAGTTCTCAGTTTTCATAAAATGGAGGCTGGTATAAGTCACTGCAGATGATGTAATTACTAGATAGAAAAATACTGGGTTTGTGGATGCTTTTATATAATTTTCTATGTGTTTTGAGACTTGTATCTTCCAGGTGCTACAGTACTGGCTGTGCTTTCTCAAAATTTAATAATCATCAAGAATTGTTAGCATGTTCCTTATAATTTTTCTCCATTTTCTTGCTTCATAGGAATACACATTCTGTTATGGAGAAACTGGAAAAAAAATACACACATGAAAGCGAAGGTCTGAAAAATGTCTATACTATGAGCAGGATGGAGAAAAGTGAATTCTCCAGCCCTCTTGGCTTTTCTAGGCCCTGGCGAAAATATCTGGGCTTCTCAGGCTCCTCCCCAGTTCTAGCAAAGGTATTTATAAATACTTACAAGGGACATGTTTTCTTATAATTGAGATTGAGTGGCCAGAGATTCAGTAAAGTCTCTGCTATTCGGTGGTGAGTCTAATTTTCCATTCCAATACCTAACCCAGAGACACAGCGGATCCTTTTGTCTCTCAGCATTACATTTAAATGAAGATCAGACTTCGATGCCAACATTCCTTAGTGATATCAGCTGCTTTCCATGCCGCAGAGGAGCTTACAGGAGATCACCACAGCCTGACGTGGCCGCAAGAACCTGTGAAAAGTTGAGAGCTGTTTTGAGTGTCTGTCCTGTCCATAGGATTGCTCCTCCTGCCCCTTCTCAAGAAGAGGGAATTGCATGTGAAGTCATTTGTCCCCCTCTGGCAGACACCCAAAGCCTGGTGTCCCGTGTGCCTCAGCCTGTGAAGCCCTGAACAGCCTGGGCGACCGGTGCCTGTTGCTTTTCCCCACAGGGATGGGTCTGGGCTGAAGCAGCAGTGGACACAAATGGGGCACTCCTGCTTTGGGGACCAGCTGTCCAAAAGACACTTGGGGACCTTCTGAGTCAGTAAGGTTAGTAGCTTTTTGTTGTTTGTTGTTTAAATCTTGTTTTCATAGAGAAACAAATGAGAATGGATATGTGAAAGCTCTCCCATTAGGCAGAATATTTTAGACTCTGTGTTTGAGCTGAGGGATATAAAGAATACAGAAAGAGTTTGTCATACAGAGTGAACGTTAGGGATATTTTAACAAGAGGAAAGAAGGATGAGAGACAGAGCTTCGCAAACTAAGATAGGCTGGAAAATAAGACTTGATGACCTATTAATTACTGGCTTTCTTGGTATGTAGAGGAAGATCATTTATTTTCCCAGCGATTCAGTTTCTTTCCATACAGTGGGGATAATACTACTACTTGAAATAAGCCTTGTGGGGAGAAATGTTAAAATACTAGCAGTCGCTTTGGGTTTTCATCAGAGAATCACACTAGCTATTTACTTTGGGCAAGTAAATGATATGTGCAGATACAGAATTTGAAAGTAAAATAGGTCATGAAATCCTGACATGGTAAGGAACTCCTCTCAGACTCTGACCAAAGGGTACCAGAGGACCTGTGGTATTTTATGAGATGTCTGTACGATGCGCTAAAAAAACTATTGGACGGTAAAGAGCCTTTGACAATCTTCAGATGAAAAGATGAGTTCTCACCTTTAAATCTGAAATTACAGATAATTACATATTTCTTCCTTAATCCTGCTGTAGTTCCAATTAGGGATGCTATTTCTCACTTCCTCTCCCAAAGTGTGGCACACTGCCGCTATGCATTACTGAACAGCTGCCTTACTTGACCCCAGAGGTGACTGCTTCTCGGCGGTGGATGAAATAAGCCACACAGATTCCTTGACTACATCACAGAGATATTGTGACTAGCTTAATTATATAATGCTCAAGAAGTGTTGTGAGATACTTGGATTAAAAGCATTATGTAAGGCCAAATTGATTATGAGCATTAATACATTCTTCATCTAAGGAGTAATTTGAATAAGGGACAAAATAATAACAAGATCTTTGTGAGTCACATACAGAGTGCTTTGCTTCTCCATTTAAAATATCTCCCACCTAATTTAAAATGTTTCCGTGGAGCAGTGCAGGGCAGTGCCACTCAGAAGTGACAGGAATATGCGCTGCCAGATGTGAGTCATCGCTGAACTCCAGCGCTCGTTTCTTTGTTCACATTTCAAGCACAAGACACCCTGTTCCCTACGATGGAGTTGCCTGCATATGCTTTGATGGAACATGAAATGAGGAACCCACCAGACATGGAGGGTTGTTTGGCTTTGTTTTGAGGTTTGGGGGATTATCTTTGTTCCCGGTCCAGATCTGTGGTGACATGGCACAACCATCCTTGTCGCTGGATGAAATCCTGGCATTTCTAAAATGAAGGAAACATTCCCTTTGACTACAGTGGAACCAGGATTTCCACCATGTACATGTTTCAGTGCCAGGTTCTTTCAGGTAAGGAAACGTGGAAATGCTGGAAATGATGAGAATTTATGTAGCCAAGTAGTCAATTTCCCTACAAAAAATAGAAAAATCAGACTGAACCAAACTGACTGATGTCCAAAACTGTCTTCACAGTTGGGTGGCCTGCACCAGTTTCCACTGTAGTTTTTTCTTGGTAAGCTTCATACATTTTGTGTATACCTAGAAATTTTGGTTTTAGATTCATTTCAACAAAATCTGAAGACATGGAGATTGAATTTCTAAGCCTAAACTTTTTATATTGCTAGGGTAGATTCTTTTGATTAAATATACATATCTACAGTATATATAAGACATCTGCTCTAGGATGAACTGAGTTGTTCCCTGGGTTTGCATTGACTTTAAGAGGAGTCTACAGTAACTAACACTATTTAGGCATGTGAATTTTATATTTTATACTTACTTTTTGGTAAATACTTTAGGATTTTAATGAAATAGGACTGGAATATCGAACTATTTAATGTTACTGAGCTACTTATCACAGAAATGTGAACACAGAATTGTATTTTAACTTTAGAAGCAATGTATCTGTGCAAACTTATCACTTTGCTCACTATTTAATGAAATATTTGAACTGAATAACCATTTTCTTTTCAGGTATTAGACAAATATCTCTAATGACTACTCTTCACACAAACTCCACTTATGAGACCAGATTTCCACTTGCAGATTCCCTCGTTATGTAAAACTTGAGCTGACCGACTAAAGCCGAGAATATAAATGACATTCTGAACATTTAGTTCTAGTCTTTTCATTTTTTGTTTACTTCTGTGCTTCATTATAATGAGAGATACACATTTTTGTGTATTGGGGATTATAATTACTCATGTCTATAGAGCAGCTCACCAGAGAGTATAATTATTGCTCACATGTTGGCTCAGGGCAAGAATTAGACTAGAAAGTCTGACATGGTCATGGCTCTTACATTTTAATTTGTTCACCTCCTGGTAGCACCTAACAGATCACCTACGCCTGTCCTAATTTTTCAATACAAAGAGATAAAACTCCTGCCTTCAGAACCTTTTTTTTTTTGTGAGGAAGATATTCATACCTGAGAATTAAACTCACCTTGTTCACAAAGACATAGAGCTGTCTGAATTGTCACCTGGTGCAGGAACAGGGATGGCAGACAGGGCAGCTGGCTGTGCGTGCAGCACAGTCAATGTCACAGAAATATCTGAGGCCACAGAGACATGACAGATAGTGCTGGGTCCACAGGGATGGAGGGCATTCTCTTTTTTGGGAGAATTCAAGCAAGGTCTTGGGGCAAGCTACACATCTACCACAGTTGGAGAGATTTATTGAGGCTGGAGGTGACATATCCATGGCTCACGAGCCACATGTAGATCAAGAATTGGTTTGATGTGGCCTCTGAGGACTCCTTGAAGACAGGGGCTACAGAGGGGATGGCCATAAAGCCCGCACTGTGTGCTCTCTGTAGGTGCCATGTGTGCCCATCTATTTCCAGGTGCAACCTGGTCCAGGATTCAAAAGAGCTTTTAGCACAGGAAGACACTGGACGGCTTCTGATTCGCCTGGAGAGCAGGCGCAGAGGGAGGTAGGGTGCTGCCCAGCACAGGTACCCACTCCTTTGCTATTACACTGGCCTGTGCACCCCTGACACTTTTGGTTTCTTCTATTTTCTGCCTGGTGCACCGTTTAATTTCCCAAGAACTCTTATGCTCCAGTACCACAAATGTCTCCAGGCTTTAAGATAGCAAGTCTGGTAAGACATTATGGTTTGTGCTATATGTTGGGCTAAGCCAAACAAGTCAAGCTTTATCAAGCAATAAAAACTGGCAATGTCCCTTCTTTGTCTATTACCAGTGAAAACTGGGCCTCTAAATCACTGAAAAATATCTCAGACTTTGCCTGGGCTGAATTACTCTGAGTTTGTGTGAAGATTTTCCTCCTCAGCAGTGACTCCTGACCATCTCGGAACTATACTGAACAGCATGCATGCATGAGCTTATTTTGGGAACTACATCCTTAGCTATAATTCTGGCCAAGATTTCTCCATGAGGCCTTGGTAAGGTGCGTGATCCCACACAGAGGTGCCCATCCTGCTCTCCATGCTACCACCAGGTGCACAGAGCAGCCACTTCTCCCCTCCATACACTTGGTTGAGATCTTCCCTTTCACTGTGTCACCACTTATGGCTTCCTGCACTGACTCCAGAAAAACTGTCCATCTTGAAGACGAGGTAAGGAACAGTACCATTTCTTACATGCCACTCTTTTTACTGAACATGGTTTATATTTTATCACAACCATTTTAGTATTACAAGCCAGGGGCTATACATGACCATCAGGAGCTTTGCTGAATGTGACATCTCACTTTTTTATTGAAGTGAAACAGGGATTATAATTTTTTAATTCAACCTAGGACCAGAACCCTCACGAGAGTTATACAGACTTGCAATTTTAACGACTTAAAAGTACCACTTATCTCCTGCTTGAATTTAGCCCCAAACAGCTCATTACAAAACAATAATAATTTTTCAGAAATTTGTCTCCCTTGCAGAAATGCTGGAAGAGGTAAGAGAAGAGCGAGCAAGCTCTTCGTAAATATTACTCATTCAGTTTTAGCATCTCTTAGTAGTAAATTCTCACAAACAGGCATAAATTAAGAAGCTCATTCTGCATATTTTAAATTCATTTTACCTGTTTCTTTTATAAGACATATGTCTCACTGTATGATTTTAAGTGGTTTTTCAAAATTGCTTCAAAAGAGATGATTCTGTAGAGTTTTCATAAACTTGATATTTGTCTTCAGAATTATTTGTTCTTGTGCATCCTTTTAGTTACACCATAAAGAATGCTTAAACTTTTATTGAGACAACTCAAGTAATTTCCTTATAACAAACTGAATGAAAACCACAGCATTAAAAGAGGGTTTAAAGATGAGAAAAAAGCCTTTTCATAAAAGCACAACTCTTGAATAATAACTTCAGCTCTGGCAGCGAATTCTTAGTTATTTAATGAAATCCTAGTGCGCAGTACTTTATACCATATGTGTCAGGATTTTTCAGTGTCAGAAAATGAACTTTGGTCCTAATGTGTGCTCTGGGAGTGAGAGGTGCTGGGAAAATATTATAGCAGGGCATTTCAAACTTAATCTGCTGAGTTGTCTTTGAAGGTAGCTTGGGTGCTGATCACAGCAATTCCTGGTTCTCCGTCAGGCCGTGCATGTGTGTGGGAAAAAATGTGTCCTGTCCTTTCCTTCCCCACCCACCGGTTACGTTTATTCACACTGATACATAATCACTCTCCATAGCTCTCTCCCCGGCATCGCTAACTGTGACCCAGCTGCACCTCTTCACCCACCTGCCGTGTTCACCCCAAGCCCACTTTTTGCCATCGCATCAGCCCCTCGCTCAGCCAACAAGCTGCAGTCTGGACACGCGCTGGAGGTGCATGTCCTCCCACACTCTAATGCCTCGGCACAGGGGCTGGCGTCAGGACACTTTGGGGTGCCCATGGCTGTGGCAGTGCACGTCAGTGAGCCACCCTCACTGATCACCGCCTGCCCCTTCCATCCAAACACTCAGGTCAGCACCTTCCAGCTGCTGCTGTGAGGTACCACTGCATGGCTGGCCATACCTGTACCCCAGCAGGGCAGGACTGCATGAATGCGTGAGGCCACTGAGGTTGCAATGCCTCTCACCTCACCCCATCTTTCTAAAGGTCAGAGATGTAGAGACTGGCCTGTTCCCTTTCCAGCTAATGGAAGGAGACAGGAACAGCTGTGCTCAGAGACGAAGCTCCGGGTGGACCTCACCGATCTCCAAAGGTGTCTGTCCTCCACCTACAGGGACATCAGTTGGCTAACACTAACTGCATGTGGCATTGCCAGGTCTCAAGAGTTCGCAGAGACAGAGCTTGACCTTAATGTGCACCAAAACCATTTCAGCGTTAACTGAACCCTTCTCAGCAAGCGAGTTGTTCTACATAAGGAAAGATTTGCAAGATCCCAGCATTTGGTCCTAATATTTCAAATTTCTTTTGCAGATTATAAGATGCAAGAGCAATACAAAAAAAAAATGTCCTCAGTGATGAAGAAATATTGTCATTAGAAGCTAATGAAATAACTTTCTAAACCATTTTACGCTAGTTTGCCAACAGTCCAAGCCCAGACTGAGCTAACTCAAAAGGGCTATAAATACAGATTTTTAAAAAATTAATAGAATAAATAATAGCACACTAACATTATCTGAGCAAAATTAAAGGTGGAACCAAGAAAAGCAGAAGTAGATCATTTGCACTTCTCAAACATTATTGCTGGAAGCCTATTTATGTCTATAAATACAAAGGGGAAATTGAAACTGGTATTATTCATAAATCAGCACATTTAAAGTAATATTGCATAAGTAATTTCATTGACTATTGATCCACTTAAAAGCCATATAGCATAGAAGAACAGTGCTCTCATTACATGAAGTGCTTCATAATAAATAAGTGAACCACTGAGTAAATCCATCTCATTCATAACCTGCACAGAAGAAGATAAAGGTAATCAGCAGGACAAAAAACATCAGCTAAATCTGTCAGAGTTCAATATGAAGCTTTTGTTTAATGCCAAATTAAACTTTCTTAAACTTTTTTCTCATGTCACTACTCTTTGATTCTTTATGTTAAAGATATATCTGAATAGAAAGCCAAAGTCAAATCTTTCACTCGCAAATAAGAAATAATTTGAAATTTGCTTAAATACATTTCATCAAATGGCACATCTGGTGCCAGGATGTTATTGTGAAGCCCCTCCAGTATAATGACTGACTTTTAAGCTCTTTTTTTTTTTTGGTAGAAAAAAGTTAGTTGCTTGCTTTCTAGCACTAGCATTTACCTTTTACAAATACACTTCCTGTACCTTTTTTTTTTTTTTTGTGATGGAACTGTTTTGTCTGATCTCACAGTTTTAAAAGTGAGTGAAAAATCTCTGTTTCACTGAAGTGGGAGCCTTGATCAGGCATTGCTTTTTCTTCTAAAAGCTAAAATAAAAATAGAAGCATGTCTCTTAGTACGTTTAGACCAACTGTTTCTTGTACTGATGAACAAAGAGCTCAGAAATGGAGGGAGAAGATGAGGGCTTTCTCTGGGACAGAAGAGAAAAGCAGGGGAAAAAAAAAAGAAGAAAACCCCCCATAGTCTCTCCTTAAAATTCTTAGATGACCAACTCTGCCTCCTCCTTTGTTTTGTGGATGGAGGGTTTTGAGCTGATGGGAGACAGAGGTGGGGTTAGCAGAAGGACCAGATGTGGCACTGGGAGTGGGGAGTTGTAGATGCTTCTCCCAGCCTGACTTGAGAAGGGGAACTTCTCTGCTAGACAGCCCAAATTATGTGCATATATATATATATATACATGCTGATGCAGAGGTGGGAGGGAGGGCTACTCTGCAGTCCCCGGTGCTGCTGGCAGCGCTGGGGTGGTGGAGAAGGGAAAATGTACATCCCACACTTTGCTTGTTGAGGCCAGTGTGGGTAGACTGGGCAGTGGGCATCCAGCAAGAGCAGATGCTTTCCCCTGTGAAGTTTTCCCCTTGTTTGGGGTGTAGACAATCCAGCCAAAGGTCAAAAGGGAATAATGCATGAAACCAAGCCCTGGCTGAGTTCTTCCTCCGTCTTTGCTGGAGGTGAGAGTGCCCATGCCCAGGTTGGCCCAGCCAGTGACTGTGGCAGATGCAGAAGCAGTAAGACACAGAAAAAGAAGATATTTTCAAAGAATCCTTTTTCTGCCTGCTTTGCAGATCTGAGTCCAAGCTGGAAAGAATAAATGGAATTGCGAAGGACGTGGAAAATATCTCTTTTTAAGCAACTTGGAAGTATTTTACAGCTGTGAGCTCAGGAAAGTGTAGAGGACAGCAACAGCTCATAAAGAAAGCTAACAGGGAATTCCTTAGGTCCTAACACATAAATCTCAAATGCCTTAATTTCTAGTTACCTTTCAGGACATTTATATCCCATCATGGTCATATGTCATTTAAAGTCTTTTCAGGTTTCAGTAACCATCATATTTTTCCCTTTGTTTTTCTTTCCACTCTTATTGAATTGAGGAAAAATAGCCCTCCAAGTCAAATACTTCCATTTCCTTTGCCTTTTCCAGTGGTTAATCAATACTGTCTTCTGAGACAACGTGACTTTGTCGATTCATGTTGCAAGAAGATTATTGCTGTAAAAATGTTCAGCTGTCAAAGATTTCAAGGTATATATTATCCATTTGTATAAGAATAAAATCTTTATTGGCAAAATCTCACTGGGATTTCCTTGATCCTGCAAAATGCAATTTCCAGCTCCAGCTCAGCAAACTCTTACCAGACATGCACAACTCTAAGTAGACCGCCAGCCCCATGTATCAGAGTAAAGGTTTTCAGCATGCTGCAAAACTCATCCCTATTTGTCTCTGTTCCAGTAACTTTTCTGTATTTTTATTGTAGAAAGCTACTGCTAGCTGATACAAAATTCCTTTCTTACACTGCATCCACCTCAGAACATGCAACACACATACAAATCCACACACATGTGCTGTAATACGTACACAACATCAGTCAGACCTCTAATATCTACACCCAATATTAAAAAAGAGGGACTGTTTGACAGAAGAACATATAAATGCCCATGCAGGACTGAAAAGGTGAAGATATATTTTTTTACAATGTTCTTCTTACTGTAACCACCAACATAACTGATGTAGCTCTCCTATCTATCATCAACTAATTTTTTAATTGCTGTAGGTGAAAACTAGATTTAAACCAAAGGCATGAAGTTCCGTAGTTACATATCACTTCACTAAACAGCCAGCTTCATCCATTCAGATTTTATTTACTCGAGAGGAAAATATCAAAGAATCTGAAGATTTTCTTTGATCTATGTTTATAAACATTTTGAGATCAGTGGCAAAAATCAAGGTACAGTAATATTACTGACTGATACAAACAAATTAAGCATCAGTGAAGAAAGTAATTGAAATGCCCAAAGTTCCCAAAATTCTTAGAAGACTGGACTTATTCTAAAAGGCTTTTTTCTCAATTCTAAAAGGCTTTTTTCTCAATTAACTAACTTGGCAGTGCTCAATAAAACTGAGAAGCTATTAAGCTAAGTTCACGATAAGCTAAGTGAATAAAGTTCATAACTAAAGTTAATAACTATCAGAAACTATCTGCTTTTTTGTTTCTCAGCTTCTTGACAACTAGTTGTAAGCAACAGCCCTTGTGTCTGATCAGGAAAACTCTTGGCTCCAGATAAATTCTCAGAGGAGAAATTTCAACATCAAAATAGCAAATAGTTTCCAAGTAGCTTTAAATCTTCATTCTTTTTTCCTTAAATTATATGAGGAGATGGAATTTTATTCTCTCATATACCAACCAGGAGCTAGGAAAATTTAGCAACAACAGCCTGGATAGATGGTTACACTTAACATATTGAGTATTGCAATAGGATGGGACATGCTGCATATTGTAAATGACATAAATCATTAAACCCCTTAATGTTAAAGGCCCTTAAGTAATTTATGCAATTTACTGGCTAGTCCACAAGTCAGTGTTTCAAGATTAATATTATACAGTTATGGGTTTTTGAACAATGTTAGTGGACAGTTCGCTTCTTTTTCCACCACCTTATTCTGTGGTTGTCATTAGTGATATCACTTAATGCTTTACTGAACCTCCATTTGCCTGTTTTCTCACTATGTAGATATATTTCTGTTCCCTGTAGCCAACTAGCGACAGAATAATATGAATACTGTTCTCTTTAAAATATAGTGTCATTATGAATACTTGCTCAAGCACACAAAAATTGCTTGGATTCAGAGGCCAGTAAATATGGAGTCAAGTCAATCTCAGGTGCTATTGTCAAAGTCTTCTCGTTTTTCTACTTAGGTTTGTACACTTATTGAGTTATATGATTGCATCGTTTATAAAGAATACTGGGATCGCACCCTGATCTTGTCATTTTTGCTGGTTTTGTAACAGTATACACTCCACTTCATCATCGTAGAAAAATAGGAAGGGAAAAGAAAGAGAATTGTATTTTCTATTCATCATTGTTCAGCATACAAAATGCTACTCTGAGCCATTTGAAGCTCTACCTGAAAATTTTAGCACTAAATGGTTATTGAAATACACACATAACATAAAGGAGAATTCTATTAACTCAATTAAAATGGAAAGACAGATGTCAAGCACAAAAAAATCCCACAAATTATTAAATATTCCTTTCATGTTATCCTGTCCCGTGAAAGTAGATTGCCTCTTTGTTGGAGGAAATACCAAGCCAAATGCTATTACTGCACCCTCTTGTTTTAAAAGAAGTTGCACAATGTCCAAATGTTTTATTCCTATAATTTATCTGACATTTTATTTTTCAGTATGCCTCTTTGTATGTGTTATGAGATTTGTTTTCATGAAATGAATGGAAAGAAAGAGGACAGTAGGAATAAAAAATGGAAGTCAAGGCAAAAATAAACTATCTACAGTAATGTATCTCTCTGTAAAAATGCCAAATATCCTCGACACTGGGATAACTGGCTGCTTTGTGTGACAAAGGGTATAGAGGAGGCATTAGCTCACCCAGAAGCTACCAGCTTTTATTGGTGACACCCGGGCTTATAGGACCCTTGCAGCAGGAAACCCACCTGGAGATAAGCTGCAGTTCCATCCACATCTCTGTGTCCTCTGACCTGGTCACTCTTGTCACATGAAATCTCTGAGGATGTGACCAGTATGATGTGACTTGCCTTGTTTGTTTAGAGAGGTAGGACAGGAAGAGCATGTCCTATCCCGGGCTGTGGTGAGCAGAGTTTCTCTTTTATATCACGATTCCCTTGCATCACCCACTGACTCAAAGAATGCAATTAGACTGACCCTAAATGAGAAAACACTTTATATTATACCCATGAGAAATGTTACTGTAATGTAAATTACAGTCAGGGAACAGAGTATGGATAAACAGAGGTATTTTTCTGGTGTGCATTCCTCATTAATAATATCAATAAGCAAAATCACTTGATATCTTAGGCAGGCTGGGGAATACAAGCAACTGAGACTGTTCATTAGCTCATTTACACAAGTACTTTTTGCTAAATGGACACATATTCTTGTATCCTCACCACGTGAACAAGACAAGATTGCAGGAGCTCAAAAGAAACAAAGACAATCCCAGGGGAACTGCAGATATTCATTTAATCACAGGACCATTTACCTGATTTTCTTAAGCTATTTGCTCACTTGAATTCAAACCCATCCATAAGAAGGAACAAGCAATTCACCAAACTTTGAGATTTAGACATCAAAACAAGCCTGTTTTATCTGATTAAATAAATTGAAAGGAAAATTTCACACTCTGTCACATTAAAAGATAAAAATCCTCCCCTGCCTTGCCCTCCCCCACACGCTTATACCTTGTCTCCAGGATCACGTCACATGAGAAAGAAACTTGTCAATTATCAAAACTTTTATCACTAAGACTGGAATTAGACAGAACATAGAAACATGTTTTAAAATTAATGCAGTTAGGAAATATGGCAGTAATAAAGGCAGCCTTATGCATCATTTTAATATTTCCTCATTTTCGTTATTGGTTTGCAATATCGGCATCTCATTAGAGCCTAAGCTACAAAGAAGCCTTCAGGATAATAGATCTTGCTTTAGGCACCAGTGTTTGAAGGGAAAGGGACAATTTAATATTTTAAAGTCAGTGGAACTGTGTGTGGGCAGTAAGGAAGAGGGACTTATCTGTAGATTTACTGTGAAACAATTACACTCCTGCAAGCTCTAAATCCCTCTCCTCCTCACAATTAAAGGCATAGATAACTTCTTAATGTACAGCAGCTGACAGTTCAGACGATGGAAAGCCAATATCTATCAGTCTCTGTTTACTTCTTATTCTGTATGGGGAAAATCAGCCATATGCAGAATCCGTTTGGGACAAAAAGAGCTTGACTAGCAGTGTAGAGATCATTTCCAGCATGAAACAGGTTCATCCATCAACCGTCTCCAGCAAGACACGACTGGATGTTTCATTTGCAGGGCAGAGGAAGAGATACCAAAGGAGGGAGTAATCAGTTCAATGAGAAAGGGAAAACTCCTTTCAGGCAGAATTTCAAGCTCCTAAATGATTTCCTGAAAGCCTCTGCATGGCTCGTTGACGGTTCTTTTGTTTGCTCGTTTGTCCTCAGAAAGCTAATTGACAGAAAACTCGACTTGTTCTTGCAAGTTTATAGGGAGAGAAGTGTAAAAGGAAAGGGTCTGGGATATTAACAGGTACAGTGAATCAAATGTTGAAGTTTTTCTTCAGTTTGTGTCTTAGAGTTTATACAAAACTAACTAAACCTGGCAGAAGCTTTAGCACTTCAGGAATCCCAGAACTTGGCCTGCTGTGCTTAGCTGTGAAGCTCTTATCTCCACCTATTAAACAGAGGTACAGTACTTGTACCTCTAAATTCAGTTTATTTCACTAGTAAAATTTATCCAGTCCACCAAGAAAGGCTTCTTTCAATGCACGTTGCTGCTGTCTTTCAGCACAGAAAGCCATGAAACAGATCATCCTGGATCCAAAGCATCCTGTGGGTCTCGCTGAGCTCTTTGTAGGCAGAGAGGATGCCCACACATTGGAGGATTGCTGGAGCAGTGGGTTACTACCTGGGGGAGTTGACCTGTGTGACACTTGGATTGTCAGCTTAAGCAGTCTTGTAACTGTTCTGTGTCCTTGTTTTTTCCATTAATCACTTACCTAAAAGGACATAAAAGGAAGACAGACAAACTAAACTATGCAAATAGGAATCCAAATGAGTAGTTTGGATTGTCTCCAAAATATCAGTAAAAACATCCCAATTTTCTTATTACTTTTCAAATTTCTGTATCCTCCCTCCTCCCCTTACCTGTCACTTTCACAGGAGATTCCCAGCTGATCATTGTCATGAAGATTTTGCAAAGAATTTGTTTAAGGGGAGTTGAATGAAGATGGCTCGCAACATCTTGCTTATGCTAACTATAGAGTAACTGAGGAGACCTAAGACTTGTCCTCCATTGGCCAACTCTTGTAGGTCCAAACCCAGACAGAAATGAAGCCGAAACCACTCTGTGTCACTTGTGGTCCTTCTGGATTACATTTCAGCCTCAGTGAGACTGGCAGCAGACTAGGGCAAACAAGCAAAAATGGCAGCTACTGATGAATAGTGAAATTACTTCCTTTTTATTCATTGCCCTATGACTGATGTGATTGAAGATCACCCTCCTAGAAAATGGTATCAAAAAAAAACAGGTTCAGCTGTTTTTCACCTCATTGATTATTTAGGTGTATGTCTTTGCAGCAACATTTTTATTTTTTGAAAGAAAGGACCCTTGCTTTGATCTTAAAAATTTATATATATATTTTTTTAAGTGGTTCAATCATACCTGAGTAGCATATTTTTGTGCTTAACTGTACTGCATAGAGACTTGCATCAAGAACACTAATAAAAGGAATTGTAATACTTCTTGGTTCTTGTTTCTAGTTCCCATGCCGAAAGTTTCTACAGTTCCTTCTATCCAGTTTCTGAATCTTGGTGTTAGTTTCGGTTATTATTATTAGTGACTATTTAAACAAGATGACACTTCATTACGACACATTGGGTTTTTTTTTCATGTTAGACATCAGAAGACGACGACCTGTTTGAAACGATGTACTTTAAAATTAGATGCTACCAAATCTTTCAGGATCAAAGGTGTATTTACCTCTATAGCTTTTGTAACAACATAGCTTTTGTAGTATTTACAACTGGGGTACTGGAGAGATGGCTCCCAGGCAGAATACTGCTTTTTTTTTTTTTGCTTTTTTTTTTCTTTTTTCAAATTTTAGGGGACCTTTCAATCTGCTCTCATGAAAAAGCAGCATCTAATCACCATGCAAGACACTTTAGCTTCTAAGAAGTGATCCTAGAAATTAAAAACTGACACTACCCTTTATCATATGGCGAAAAATAATGAAGAAGATAGAAAAATT
Organism: Charadrius vociferus; assembly: GCF_000708025.1. Classification (NCBI taxonomy): domain Eukaryota; kingdom Metazoa; phylum Chordata; class Aves; order Charadriiformes; family Charadriidae; genus Charadrius; species Charadrius vociferus. The sequence goes on from NW_009648955.1 coordinate 435,953, forward strand.
TCCAGTGCACAGTTTTTCCCTGTGAGTTTTCTGGACGTTCAAAATTATTTTAAGATCTTTTAATTTCATTGTTTTAAATTGAACATACAAATCCACACTTTCATAATTTTTTCTTTTTAGCTTGAGCTGTTTTAGTCACCTAACAATCCATTGTTCACATTTTTCTGATATTAATAGCTCAACATTTCCTTTCAAGGATCTGCTTTGAAAACTCGCTGTCTAAACCCTTGTAAAAGTCTGATTTGAGTTGCATTTATGATTTTACAGTGAAGGACCTGTCAGATTTTCAATTATAAAATTTTATTTTCAAGGACATTTACATTATCTTTGAATTTCTTCAGGGACATCTGAATGATCCTTTTTGGGTTTCCTATATTTGACGGGATTTTGCCAGGTTTCTGTGAGCTACTTAGATATTTCACTGGGGCTTTCTCAGCCCTGTGGTGCAAGCTTACTGCATATAACTCAAGAAACTGTAATTTAAGCATAGAAAATCAGTATGGGATGACATTTGACACAGTACTTATAGCCATTTTTTCAGTTACAAATGTTTAGTATCTTTAATTGGGAGTTCTTAGAAAAATGTAAATACTCTCTCCTGCAAATATGTGGAAAATTTAAGATTGTGGAACAGTGGTTTGGACACATGTTAAAACCTACTCTATTTCATTTATAATCCATTTATTTAAGCATCCAGTTTTTGAAAACTGAATTAACATCTCTGTTGCATCAGTCTCTTTGGAAAATATAAATAGCGATACTGTATATGGCCACAGCCTCTCTTATAGCTGTCATATCACCAATGAAAGAGAGAAAAACACTGCATAATTTCAACCCATTGAAATGAGTTGTCCAGGAGAAGAGTTAAGTAAGGCCCTGTAAAATTTAGACTGCAGATAATAAGCATTGATATAAATAGAAATAGAAGGCAGGCACTTTTGAGAGAGAAAGGCAAATTAGTGGAAACCAACTTCCCCTTGATGCCTCCACATTCTTTGTTGCTTCAAGTTCTCTGTCAGCTTTGCTAAATCCTCCCTTATGCTTTACTGAAGACAGTTTCCTCACCATACTATCTAAAGAGTGTTGCTATCATCTTCTGTCGACCTATTTTAACTGCTAATGGACTGTCTAATGGCTAACAGGTGACCTATTTCCAATAGAAGGTTAGCTGAAGTCATTTTGAATATGATCACTAAGACTTGAAAGAGCTTTGGTTAAAACCTTTACCTAGAAGAGTAAACACTATCTGTATAATTTGCATTTTTGCTTTGAACAGAAAAAATAAGAAAATGGATGATCTTGGAAACAATAAATATACACTGAAGAAGGCAATGAAAGAACATCTATGAAAGCAGCTAAACCAGCTTAACAGAGTTGGCAAGACTTCTGTCTAAGCTACTTGCTAATTAATATCTTTGTTAATCCCATGGGTCAAATAAGATAACTGACTTTATTAGACAGGGTGTTAGTAAAGAAGCTGGAGATGAAAGTTTAATTTCTCACTCTGTGGTTGATTCCCTGTGTCTCTTTGATAAAGCGTAAGCAATGGCACTTTATTACCATGAAGTTGCTGAGAAAAAGAGAAGGATGCTCAGCTATGGCAGACTCAACAGTGTCTACAAGCTGAAACAACACACAATGGAGAAAACAGATGCCGGCGAGCAACCTTTAAATAACAGCCTTTCCCACTGCTGCTGTAGGAGAGACAAAACTTGCCTAGATGAACACTTGGTCTCACCCACTGCAGCATTTCTTATGTTTTCAACTGACGTGTGCTTCCATCCCTGGTGTTACTTGCTATCGGACTTACTAGATATGGAGACCCAGGTGAAATCATACTGACTGACAGTCTAAGGAATGATCTGTGGGACACTGGGATCATCTCTTTGGCTTGATATGGACTTTTAACTGAACTAAACTCCCAGAGCACTCAGATAGTCTATCTAATCTGTTTTCCACAAATAAAAATAGTGAGGACAAGCTGGTCTTTATGAATATTGGCAGAACAATTTGCAGCCCTGCAAACAAGCGTAGACATAATTACTCCTGAGGAAGTCAGGGATTCTTAAGATATGAGAAACAACAGTGGCAACATAGGTTTCTTTGAACTTTGACAGGACTTCAAAACTCTGAGCAGTCTGGAGCATTTGAAGTGTTCCTTGAAGACATTTAATAGCAAAGAATAGTGTTCTGCAGGCTACCTAAACAAACATTTCAAATGAGGAAACAAAAAGGTAAACATATTTTGTTTACTTTTTATAGCATCTCACTTGCAATGGCCATAATTATGGTTGAGAAGGTATTTCTGTTATGACATTTAGAGGTTTAAGAACATGATCTGTTGTGCTAATACTGTTCATGTTTGCTCGCTTCCCAAACATGAATTATTATGAAACCGTGGTAAAAATCCAGTCTGGGTGGTTCTGAGTTTTAGAATATGAGCAAACAGACCTGCATAATTTGAAAAATGTTTAGGTTGCCCTTTTACACTCCAATTCTTGCAACTTTTAGCTTGACATATATCTGCCTTTGGCATGTTTGAAGAAATCTGTTTTTGAAATAATCAAGTTATGCATCTTAAAACTGCCTACCTCAATCACAACTGTGCTGCATTGCATATTTATGAAGGGCCACATTTTCCCTTGAGAGAAATATGTGCGTATGTGCATGACTCTCAATGAAGTTATGCACACATCTGTGTGTAGAATGTGGCGATAAAGCATAAATAAAATAGTTGAGTTGAAGAAGGAATGAAAATTATAAAATCTATTGGAAAATAACTCCCCTCCAAACGCAAGGTGCATGGGAATACAAGAGGATTATCTCCATAAATACATTTCTTGGTCCAATTTCACCTTAGGTTCTCACAGATCAGTGCAGAGCAAAACTTCTGATTAAACTTCAGTTTAACTTCCTTATAGACCTTCAGGAAATTATAAATATAGCACATATATCAAATACCATATGTACTTCACGGAACTGATTTCTTTATTCTCAGATATGAATTATCCAAGTAACCTATGTAAGAATTTCACTCTGCTGACTTGCTGCTTTTTCTTTCATGCTTCCTCAAATCCTCGAGACCTTGAGTTGTACAATCAATCAAGCTTATAGTATAGAGCAAGCAAATGTTACAGTTGAGATTAAAAACTGTGCATTGATTTTACACATCATAACTGAAAAAATCAAATAGTGAATTATTTCAACAAAAGTCTGGAATTTAGTTAGACCTAAACTAAGTAAAATTTAGTTAGGTAGAACTGAACTTAGTTAACATTATGAACTACACTTATACAGTAGTTTTCATGGATTTAAATAAAGCATCTTCTCTTCTAATGGGGGTTTTAGTGATGTCATAAGTCATGACAATTTGGTCTAGTTCCAAAGTTAAACATATCATAAAATTTAGGTTCACCTTCATTGCAGTCAATCCTCCTAATCACTTATGTTCTTAATAACTACTTGAGAAACACAGCTGCCAATCTTGGTGGGTTTTTTTTTCATATTTTCTTCTGATGTTTTTCCTCATGCAGCAGAAACATGATTAAAGACACCATGCACATTTTGGCAGATGGGTGATTGCCTCTTAAATCCTCCTATGGACCGGATATTTGTGGAGACTTATGGGACGTGCAATTTTCTCCCCTTAAAATATGCACAGCCCAGCCTTTGTGGTTCTAATCCACAGCCTGAGGCCCACGTATGGACCTTCAGATTTCTGGGCAGCTGCATCAGGACACAACTTGTATGGATTTTATTTGAATTCAAAATTGCATCACTTAAGTCATGCCATGCAAGTTTTAAAAAGCATCTCCGTTTGTATATACTGATGCTCACATTCGTATATCACCACCATTTTATTTCAGGCATGGGAACCATGGTAATGTGACCTTCTCACGCTGTAAGCAGATGCTCTTCTTCTCTGCAGCAACAGCTCAGCTGCAGGAAGAAAAGATCTATGTCAGGTCCACTGCCCTTCCCTGATGGGCTCCAGGAACCCCAGGAAGCACAGGATAAGAGTTTCAAAGCAGATACAGTATTGATTGCAGCTCCCTTGATCTGTTAAAATTATGTTCAACCCTTCAGCTATAAAGCTCAGTAACCACTGAGCTTTAAGTGTGATAAGATTCTTCTGAAGGAAGGAAAGTTGCATGTGGAGGGGACAAAGTGTTTTACCTTTGTAGGCCAGTTGCTATAGTTGAAACATATTAGTCAGATAACATTCTGTGCCTCTTTACCACAACCTGTTTTACTTTGTCACTTTTATCTATTTATGTGTGTGTCTGTCTGTCTATCTATCCATCCATCTGTCTGAATGTGTATATTTAAGTGTGTATACTTCTATATATGACCTATTCCATTTATATCACATAATGCGTTAGAAATTAGTTTTACTAATCTAAACTATTTAAGATTTTCTGAGGACTATTTCTTCTTTCTCCATTTTTTTTCCATATTTGTTAAATATAAGGAATTCTGGACTCCAATAATCTACATTTTAAATAATTTAACCTGAAGCTTACATTTCACACCAGGAAAAATGAATGAATTAATGGTTTAAGCTTATTAAACTCAGTGGGACACATTTACAATTAGAGAAAAGTGACAAAACTCCTTTTAAATGAATGAAATGGTGGCAATTTACATAGCTAAGCAGATGGCCCTCCCTCTCCTCACCTATGAGAGCAGTACCATCCTTTTGAGGGGAGAAGTTACCCTAATTTCGAAGACTAAACCAGACTGCTTAGTCTATAAGAATAGGTCTGTTAATCACTATTTATGTGTGTGAGTGAGTGCGTGCAAACAATATAAGCTCCCACAAAATAGCAGCTTTTCAGTATCTGAAGGGCACCTACAAGAAAGCTGGAAAGGGACTTTTTACAAGGGCATGTAGTGATAGGACAAAGGGTAATGGATTCAAACTGGGAGAGGGTAGATTTAAAATAGATATTAGGAAGAAATTTTTCACTATGAGGGTGGTAAGACACTGGAAAAGGTTGTCAGAGAAGTTGGGGTTGCCCCATCCCTGGTAGCATTAAAGGCCAGGTTGGATGGGGCTTTGAGCAACTTGGTCTAGTGGAAGGTGTCCCTGCCCATGGCAGGGGGGGTGGAACTAGATGATCTTTAAGTCCCTTCCAACCTAAACCATTCTATGTTTCTACGATTCTATGAAAATTACCAAATGTCTACATTGTCCTTTGTGGACCAAAGAAAGAAGGGTACTTTGGTGCCTGGTCAATCAGTGTGGATTTCCTAAGGTGCAGGGCTTCCTTGTGCTTGGCACCAGATGCGTGGCACAGCCAGACTGATACTGCACGGTGCATGACCTCGGTCTCCTCTAGGTCTCATGAAGTTACAGAATATAGCACAGATAATGCTGTTAGGGCTGGAAATCAACTGCTGTGTTGCTACACAGTGTAAAGCCTGTGGATATTTTTTAGTAGAAGACTTCTCAGCACTACTACCAAGGATCCCGACACAATTCATGGGAAGAATGAGACTGACAAAGGCAGGTGCCGAGGGAGGAGCCTCTTGAGAGAGTCAAAATTCCTACCCATGTGTAAGACGGCCAGACTGTATGCAATTTCCTCCAGTGTAGATCAGAGCATGTATGTCCACATACAGGTCACAGCTTCCAAAACCTCTCCTGATTTTAGGTCTTGAATAGTGAAATTTTTACAAATACAGATAGTAGCTGCTTTAAACAGTTTCTGCCCAGAACTCAGTGGCCAGAGGGCTCACCTGCAATGTGGCACATACACACTTACTCACTTCTCAGTCAGTGTTCAAGCCCACCTCCCTCACCTTGCAGCCCTACCCACCAGATTATAGGCTATCTTCAGGTGGTCTGGGAGAAGGTAGGGGCAGAGCACTCTCCTTTGCTTTTGTTTTGTTTTGGTTTGGTTTGTTTTGTTTTGGTTTGGTTTGGTTTGGTTTGGTTTGAAGGGACTTCTGGAGGCTGCCTAGTCAGTTCTATGTCCCACTTCAAGTAGCACTATCACCAAGACCAACATTGCTATTACAGCTCTTCCATCAAAGGAATGAATCCTCTGGTAGACAGCATGTTACATGGTATCATATATGACTCATCATATAAAGGTAATTTGGTTTCTCACCTGTAAGTAGGGCAAGTTCCAGTTCTTGCTGCAGAAAAAATTCACACTACCTGGGGGGGGGAATCGAAACTGAAGCCCTCATATTCCTGCCAGGTAATTGCTCTTTCACCATATTAAAGCTCCCTGTAGCCTAAAGAGTATTTAATTCTTCTGTTCAAAGCAGAGCATTTTTAGCAAAAGGAATTGAGAGAAACCTCTTCCAGAACACCACTGTTGTTGCTGCGTGCGATGCTCCTGTGGGAAACAAGTTGCAAATTCCTCTCAGAAAAAAAGAATTTACTCTGTATCCTTCAAGCTCTGAACAATAAACTACCAGTTAGACAAGCAAGGTGCTAGGAGCACTAGCACAACCATTGTGTCTTAAGCGGTCTAGCATCTGGCATTTTCTGTGTGTGAAGTGTGATTAGATGAGTATGTTCCAAGAGGTAAAACTTGTTTAATGAAAACTTATGCCAGACCCACTTGAGTCAATGGAAAGAAATGGGTATTGTAACCCATGATTCAGCTGATACCCAACGTTTGCACGGAGGAATGCCAATCAAAATGTTTCAGGGTTAAATCAGAATAACGTGGATATTTTAATGCACTCAATTTCCTATATTATGAGGCAGTCAGGAAGGACTGTTCAGGTGCTGATACTAGCCCTGAGTGTAGAAGTGTAATCCTCTTCATTTACCTCTTCATCTCTCTGCTTTTCTATAAACTTCACAAAGAAAACCTTGTGGAGGTACAACAAAAAGTACTAAATTAAATGAAAACTCTTTCGTATGTCCTTACTTGCATTTTTCTTTCTTCTCAGATTTCTGTTGTCCTATGCTGGGAAAACGGAAAAAAATCTCTCACAAAAGTGTCTTTCTTAGTCTTAGATCAACGAGGAAATGCAAATTCAGAAAATTGTCTGCTATATTGCCACATTCATTTTTAAATACCTCTACACTAAAGTATGACCATCATTTTGATTACTTGCTAACGTGCTTTTACCCTTTTTCTTGCCTGGTGGTGTGGGAATCTTTTAGTATTGATTTCCCGGTGGTGAAATTCTTTAAGGGAAAGCTTTTCTCTTTCTTTAGTATACACTGCATAGAAAAGAATGGAATCTGCTGTCATTATCTTGTGTGTACATCTTAATTTTATAGTGTTATATAAGGGATAACATTTAAATAAAGCACTGTAAAGTATCTATTCATAACAGAGCATACCGTCGTAACTGATAGTCTGTTGCCTCTTAAGGGTAGCAAGTTCTGTTTGTTTCCCTGTTCTCCTCATATTATGTCTAACTTTCTGTATTGCTGGTCAAGGTTTTCATTACATCAGATGCTGAAGTGTTATCTTTTTTTCCTGATGGTAATGCTTTTTTTCTGAACAGTAACTAAAAAGTCATTGCGTAACTCCCTGAACATCCTAAATCAGATGATTTGTTTAGAATTGCAGATTATGATCAAAGGGACTACTTGAACCATATTTCTGTCATCAGAATTACATACAAAATAGAGCCATCACAAAGACATTATAATCTATTTTGAAAAGAGCATGATGCTGAGTAATGAAGAATCATGACACTAACATTTTTATTTTTAATTAAATATAGCACTGTAACAGAGAAGAATGAAAGCTCATATGAGAAGACACTGACATTCCTACTCGTGATTTTCACACACTCTTCTCAAGATGCTCTCTTGCCTCCCATCAGCTAAACAAAACTGCAAACTACAACAGTTGAGACAGTGTATTTCATACATGTTTTCAGACGTTTCCAGCTCTCGGGTAAATTGAGATGCATTAAAATATTAAGATGTCTGATGAATTCTGACAGACTGTAGTTCTCCAAATGAAAAGTTATTCTTTCATGTTTGCTCAAATTGTTGCTGGTACTGCAGGCATCCAGTAAGCGCAGGGCCTGCGTGTTCAACAGTAATGTGACCCATTTACTTTTAAGAATTGATTGAAGCCTATGTTTTCAGAGTTTGCTCTGACTTGACCATTGACTGGTCTGTAATTATTCAACATGTGGATTGGTTAAATACTGAGAATTCATGAAGTCTAATGTGATTAAATACCTGCACTGCTTTTATGTTTAATTATTAATAAAAGCAGCTAATTATTTTGTATGACCTTTTGCCTTGAATATATCCTTTGACTGTTCTTGAGATCAAAAGGCATCTTCAGAAACAGAGATCAAAAGAATTTATCTGCAACTAGTAGAATCAGCTTCCTTCATGGTCTACAAACTACTTATTTCAAATCAAAGCTTGATTTTACTGTTGGTTCACTTGAGATTACATACAGTGCTAATCATCCCATGGTTCGATATCAAAATGGGAATTGTATCTTATTTTTTATTTATTGGATATAACATTAATTTGCACATGTGCACAAATGCATGTGCACACACATTGCTCATTTATAAAAAAATGAAGTTAGATCATGTAATCACTGGGAATATTCAGTGCATAAAGTTAATACAAGTTCTATAGATTATTTTTGAAAAGTGTTCTTCAGTAGAACAGGATCACACATGTCAGTGAATATGCAGTTGATTGTGCCCAGATTTTGGTGCTTTTGGATTAATAAAAAAGTCCTTACAGATGTTCTGTTTGGGAGGGAGAGGGGGGAATCAGCTTTTTTTCACCTTGAAAATATTGGGATGCTTCAATTTATTTTAAAGGCAAACCTAAAAACTGTAAAAAGGTGTACCTTGGTTGGTATTCTGAAAGTTGCATACAATAAGTTTATGATGCATTCCTTTTAGCTACTACTAGCTCCAAATAAAAAAAAAAAAAAAAAAAAGAGCACTGTACATCTCAAACTAAATTTATGCACCTCTTGGATGGTTAAGTACAAAATAGTCAAGCAAAAAGCATCTCTCCAGGCAGCTGTTTAATGGCAGAAGGTCTCGGGGATTGTTAGGTGCCACTCAGTAAGCCTATAATTGCTGGTAGGACTGCTACTCTCACAAATAGCCGTCGGAGCAACTTTCTTATTTCGAACAGTAATAATGTTGCCTCTGCCTAATTCTGCTTTTTAGATTCAGCTCTCTGTATATAAATCCCAGGTTTGCAGGTAAAAGCTCTGATGTCTCTGAATCTTTTCTTTCAGTCAGAGTTGAAAAGATTATGTGTTAAAATGTGGACATTCTGATCTACGTAATGACTGTCCACTTTGCAAAGCATCTGCATTACTTACATGCACAAAAGATGCACATAAACTGATAAACAAAGTGTAGCTGCTGATATGTCACTGTAATAAAAGACTGGAGAACTTTTTGTCATTTTTTTCCCCTGGGTTTCACCGAGAAGTAATCAAAATAGTCAGAATCAAAATAGTCTCTAAATTATTCAGTCCCAATTTATTTTTATCATTTGAAGTCTAAAATGAAAGTTCCAATGTGTTAACAGTTTTCTGTAGTTTGGATGGTAAATTTATTTTTCAAATTAAAAATATTAAGTACATTAGCTCAGAAGTCTACCACTATGCATGTTGATAAATAAGTTAGTTTTTTGAATAAATTAATTTAACATGTTAAAAATAATTTTTTAATTATCCAAGAACAAAAAATGGGGACAAGAGTTTCAAAAGTATATACTGTTTGTCATATCTGAATACTTCTGTGTTTAGAATGATCAATCCCCCTCTACTTAAGAACTTGATACGTTGTGATAACCCTCACTGCACCTAATGCACCTGACTTCATTACTAATTTCTTATCTCTCCCCCTGTCCTCCCTCCTCATCCACCTCACCTGAAAAGGTTCCGTTTCTGGCCAAGAAGGTCTTAATGCAGCTTTTTCAGCAGTTTGTGTGAAGAATATAATTTTACATAGAAAAATAGTCTTTTAAGTTAACTGGTGAGTTTTCATCACAGTATTTCAGCTAAAAGGCTGCTTCTATTTCCAACCTACTGTTAAAGAAAATCTGTTTTGAAATTTTATGATCTAATTTGCTCTTAGGACATCCAAACATAAGAAATGTTTAAGGTGACCAAAATTAATCAACAAAATAGCTCGAGACACCTTCACGCCACTTAGAGCAGTAAAAATGACATGGACTTGAGGCCATGCATAATATCAGGGTACAAAGGGGGAGGGGAGGGCTGGAGGGAGTCCTTTCAGGTGACACAGGTAATGGTGAGCTCTAAATGGAAGTGTCACCTCGACCCTCAGCAAGTATTGTGGTTTAAGCTGAACTGACCACTGGGGACATGGGGCACCCCAAGAAAGGACCAAGGCACGTACCCCCCAACCTCTCTTCAAAGAGAGAAGCAGAGGAGAGAAAAAGAGACTTATGAGTTTAGAAGGAACTAAACTACTATAATAAAATGTTAATAATAAAATAAAAAGAAAATAATGAAATACATGCAAAACTGTATCAAGCTCCCAGGACGACAATCACGTCACCAGCTGGCACTGGGGAAGTCCCAGACGATCCCAGTGATGGACGAGAACTGGATTCCAGATCTGCATTCAGGATCAGGATCAAAGGCAGATGAACAGACAGAGTCCTCCTCGGATGCCGGCCATTGAAGAAAGACTGCTGACCTTTTGATCCCTCAGCTTTTATACTGAGCATGAGGCAGATGGGATGGAATGCCCTGTTGGTCAGTTTTGGGTCACCTGTCCTGTCCGCTCCTCCCTGCATGTAGGACCCCTCTATGCTTTTCTGCTTCCGACCCTCCAACGGGGCAAATAACCAAGTCAGCTGCCCTTGGCTGTTATAGCAATAAGTATAAGCAGGAGCTTCTCTGCATACCATTCCTTGGCACCAACTACAATCATTGGTCTTATCACTCTGAGGGCAAACAGTGTCTGCAAAATATGCTGCTAATTTCAGTAGTTAGACGAGGCCCAGCTAAGAAGCAAAGTTACTGAACAAAGTTGGTCCTGTTTTACCTCTAACCAGGACAGCAGGCTGAGTGCCAAAGCCACGCAGGCGGCAAGCCACGGGCCTGAGCTGGCACCCCTCCGCAGGGCCCTGCTTGCCCAGGGCTTGCCCTCCCCTTCAGCCTTGCTAATTCGGACATCTCCTGTGGGGCTACCCCATTTCTCTTTCCTTCCCCTTCCAGACTAAGGCGGTCTTTGCCTTTGCAGCAAGGTGGCTGTTGAGGGATATGAACTGTTTAGCATAAATAGATTTTCATTAGAATAAATTACGTGGGATTATAATCTGGTGTGATTTGTGCTGTTTGTTTAGCTTTACTTATCATGAGTAGCTAGATTTGCTGACGCCTTTAAACCATGAGAAATTTGTTATTCTTAGTAATTTTCCTAGCAGCTGGTACAGTGCTGTGTTTAGCCTTTTAGTATGGGAAAGTGTTTGATATTACACTGATGTTTCAGTAGTCCCAAGTTTGGGACTCATTGGTTCTCCACGTCCTGCCAACAAGGGCAAGTGCACAGGGAGTGTAAACCAGAAGATATGGAGGCTCCAACCCTCAGCTGAAACTGCAAATTGACAAGATAAGAGCCCGCCTGCTTGGACACAGAAAAAAAAATCAATTAGATGTTAGAAAACCCCAGACCAAAAATCACCGTTGGACTAAAAGACACATGGACAGCATGTGAAGGGCGCATGAGGGGCAGGAGTATGGATGACAAGGGTATAATTGCCCAGGGATTTCTTTGCCCAGGGTCACTCTCTTTGGAGGCACTCAGCCCGGGCTGTTCTTGCTGCTGTAGCCTTCCAATTAAATGAATTATTTTATGAAATCTGACGCCTGAGACTCTGCTGCGGGACACCGAGGGTCGAGCCTGAAGAAGGAAGAAGTGCCCCAGGAGTAAGTGTGCATGTGTGCGCGACACCATCAATTGTGTGTGAATGCTCGGGCAGCAGCTTCTCCTTCGTCGTTCCCTCGCCCTCAGCTGTGGAAAGGCCCATGTCATGAGCCATTGAGCTCCGGCAACACCCGTAGGAGACACCCGCATTCGGCCGAGATAAGCACGCGAGGGACGAGGAAGGGCTGTACTGAAGGAGAGCCCTTAGGGCTGGGCTGGGGCCCGGGCCCGGGCCAGGGCCCAGCCCGGGCGGTGAGCCG
>NW_009648955.1:448365-499352 GCF_000708025.1 Charadrius vociferus
CCTCCTCCGGCTTTTGCGGCGTTTGGGGATATCCTCCGTGTTTGTAAACTCCGCGTCCTTGGGTGGAGCTCTGGGGGTCGCCTGGGACAGCAGAGGGGGGGGGGCTGGGTGAAGGCATTGGTTTTCCTTGCGGGTAGCCTGCGGGAAGCCTCGGGTGGGCAGTCTCGGGTGTTTCAGGAGTGAGTTCCTGAAGAAAGGTTCCGTTTAATGAACCTTCAGTGTTGAAGGCCAGGTTGGATGGTGCTTTGAGCAACCTGGTCTAGTGGGAGGTGTCCCTGCCCACGGCATGGGGTTGGAACTAGATCTTCAAGGTCCCTTTCAACTCTATCTATTCTATGATTCTGTGATTAATTGGCTTATTTAGAAGGAAATGGCAGCCTTGCCGTGAAAGGTGCACCTCTTTTTGTTATTAATGAAGATAAACTATGGCTGACTTCTGTCTATGTGTATTCAGAGTCTTGGTTTTCTTTTCTAATATGCAGCAAATCTGAATTTTTTTTCTTACTCAATTCATCCAAGTTACAAGAATGCTGTCTTGTTGCTAGGTTGTATTGGATAGATGCTGGAATGCAATTAATGTTGTTAGTGCTCTGCTTGCTAAAACAAAGTGCCATTAAATATGCAGATATAGTACATCAATATTTTTACCTGAAGCTGCTTATTTCTAATGTCACTGAATTGAAATGATTGTTTCTGATCACCCCATCCTTAGTAATTTAGAAATCATAGTGCTCAGTCTCCTATACTTTTATCAGTTACCGACAGAAGAAAGTAATGGTTAATTTTCTGTTACTTCCCCTTTGTTTTCCTAATTTGAATAAACAAGTCATTGAGCTGAATTAAAGTATAAAAAATACTTTTCTTTTCAATGGACTTGGCTGCAAATGCTTGACAAGTCACTTCCATAGTCCACTGTCTTTTACAACTCCCAGTGCATCATAAACTAATATTCAGACACTGCATATTTAATTGTGGTTATAGTTATGTTAGTATCTATAGTATATATAAGACTTTGTTCTTCATTGCATACTGTATCCTTTCTAGAGTAACTAGATTCCTAGTATTCCTCCTATTCTCTCTTTTTCTTGTCTTGAATTACAAACATTTGCTTTCTTTTGAACAATCTCATCTTTCGTTCTGCTAGTCCAACTGTAAATTTATATTTTATGTAATTAGTTGTTATTAGCACATGTGAAACTTTGTAAATGACTAAGGGTCTGACTTTCATGGTCTGTCTCATACAGCTATAATGATGAAATATATACCTTCAATTTCCAAACCAAATGGATTTACACCTGACTGATAAAATCATTACAGCTTTGTTTTGGTAGGGGAAGAAATCTGTGCCAACGTAAGAATAGATACTTTTACACCATTGAGTTATACTTTCTGAACAGCAGGCTTTGTAGAATAAATTCCCTTTTGTGCAAATATATACAAGTCTTTAGTAGTGAGAATAGTAAAGAAAAACATGGTAGTGGTAACACTACTGTGTGCCAGATTCATTGGATATTATTGTAAGTGACACAGCAAAAAAACCAGAAGCCTGTTTGAGAAGAAAGTCCGAAGGGAAGAACTCACAGTTTGTAGGGAGAACATATACATAATTTAAAACTATCAGAAATCTCAGGCTTACATTAGCGTTTTTCAGTTAGCATTTTCTAATGGGAATAGAGCAGAAGTGAATCCTTTTATCTCTTTAAGGCTTCTATGGTGCATAAGCTGTCCTTGCTGTCAATACTTTGTAATGTTTCTTTGAGAAGATTGACAAAGTTGAACTCTTGAGTGACTTGGGATTCTTGTATGTCAAATCTGATACGGTATTTCTGTTCTAGACATGTCACTACAGTGGCATGTTAGAAAAAAGACAGTTAAAAAAACCTGCCAAATGATTCTGTTCAGAAAGCAAAATGCCAGAACAGTCCAAACCTGGAAAGACTAAATCTGAGCAGTATCGATGTACTTGTGATATCTTAAATTGTGAATTTACACATTTTTGAATGGGAGTAAATAATTTCCTCATATGCAATCCCACTGAAGAGAGAATCTCACAGGAACTTTATGAGGGGCCAAGCTGATTGTTTTATGCTCATTTAATTCTGGGCATAGTTGATGCTTTGCACCTGTATGCTATTTTGTTTGTTTAAATGTTCACAAGGTTATTCTCACAACATTTTTCCATGATTTTGGGGTTTTCTTCTAGAAAGATTTTTTTTTTCAGAGTTATTCAAAAGATCTAGGATTGCAAACTACTTTTAAAAGGTGCTGATTTTCTCCTTGCAAAATTTTACTTGTTAGTTAGGTATTTAAATACTTTTTGAATGTCTCAGCTTCAGCTAACTGTGATACACCAGCTCACCTCGCTGAAGTTAGCTGTCTACAATGCACGTATGTGCATCTGATCTAGTCATCTTAACTCTGTGTAGTCCAGGGAGGGAAACAGGTGTTTCTGGGTCATGACTTACTTCATCATGAGGTAGATGTACAAATCACTTGGCTTGTTTTTGACATTAGAAATCTCCCATTGATGATAAAGGAAGCCTAGACATCTGGCTTAGCTGTAGCCTTCTAAACTGTAGATTTCTGTAGTTAAGAGTTAAGTCCTGCCTCTAAATTGTTACTGAAATCCTGAGGGATTATGCTTATTTATGTTCTTAAGTGCTATGAAATGGTTATAATTGGGGAATGTTAAAAAGCTGTAAAATATTTTTCAAATCATTCATGTTACTTGTTTTCAGAGAATATGTATGACTAGATTTTAGAAGCTAAAATGATTTAAAACTTAAAATGTTGGAAGAAATAAATCATATTACATTTTAATCACGTTTCCTTGTACTTTTGGCATAATGTATTTTAAATATTTATTATTTTCAGTATCATTTTAGCATCTTGAGCCCGTTTAAAAAAAAAAGAGTAAAAAAGAATATGCTGGAGGTATTGTTTAGGCTTGTGGTAATAAAACCGAGTTTTTCCCTCAGTAAGTATGTCAACATTACATATATTTGTCTATTATGAGTATAGGTTGTTTAAAAATGACACTGTGGAGTAGCCTTGGCTTAATATACATTTTTACAATAAAAGCTGCTTAATTGGAACTCAAGACATACTTTAGTTCATCTTGATTATGCAGCTGTCCCATTATCATTATTTATTATGTACACGAAAGACAGTATTATGTTCGGCATACCAATTAAATCAAGTTTATTTTATTATTGCTTAATGTTATGGCTTTATGTGTCTGCAGCTCAACCCAGTTCCGCTAGAGCACTTGCGTAATTTTGTGACCCATTTTGTGTTCCATTATAATGGATCAATATCTTGGTTGCTATTGTATAATGCAGAATGTGGTTAGATGTGGGTAATTTTTTCACCTTTATCTGCAGTGATAATCTTGACAGATTAGTTAAATTAAAAATTGTGGCAACAAAACAGTTTTTCCTATTATGTTTGTGCCATTAAAGACAGACCATCCACTTAATTTTAGAAGCAAACCCATTTTTTGGATATTTGTTACACAGTATTCTTTAGGACTGTCTGAAGATTTTTAGCTGTGTAGAAGTAGTGAATGGCAATTTGTTTCTGTCCTGCCAAATCCTTTTACATGTCCCATCTATTTCAGATTTGAAGAAAACTGAGCCCTTGAATGGCCTGGAGGTTAAATGAGTAACAGTCTATTCTGTGTCTTACTGTATTATATTTTAAAATGTTGGGTCTTATATGATAATGACCTGAATAACAAATAAAAGTCCTGTTCTAAGCAATGAGTTTTTGTCCATGACATTTGAGGAAGCTTCTTTCATTACTAGCCATGAATTTCATGAGCAAACTGAGAGGTCATGCCTAAGATGTGCAATCCTGTGACATAAATGAGTATTACTCAAATGTTGAATTATTTCAAACAAGTTCAGGTTTTGGTTTTATTTTGAGATGCCTTGTAATTTTAAATTGCAGTTGAATGTAGCCCCCTTCGCCCTATTGCTCTGTGACATTCCTGTTTCCACGGTGGGTCAGAAAACTGTATGTAGCGCTCAGAATCACAGGATGGTGGGGGTTGGAAGAGACATTTGGAGATTATCTAGTCCAACCCCCCTGCCAAAGCAGGTTCACCTAGAGCAGGTTGCACAGGATTGCATCCAGGCGGGTTTTGAATATCTGCAGATAAGGAGATCCCACAGCCTCTCTGGGCAGCCTCTTCAGTGCTCGCTCACCCTCAAAGTAAAGAATTTTTTCCTCATGTTTAAACGGAATTTTCTGTGTTCCAGATTGTTCCCATTGCCCCTTGTCCTGTTGCTGGGCACCACTGAAAAGAGTCTGGCCCTGTCCTCTTGACAGCCACCCTTTAGATACTTATAAGCATTGATGAGATCCCCTCTCGGTCTTCTCTTCTCCAGGCTAAACTGACCCATGTTTCCCAGCCTTTCTTCATAAGAGAGGTGCTCCAGTCACTTGATCATCTTCATAGCCGTGTGCTGGACACTCTCCAGTAGTTCCCTGTCCTTCTTGAACTGGGGGGCCCAGAACTGGACACAGTACTCCAGGTGTGGCCTCAGTAGGGCAGAGTAGAGGGGGAGGATGACCTCTCTTGATGAAAGGTGAATCAATAATAAAAAGTTAAAGGTAAATTATCTAAAATTATTCACCTTGCTTACCCAAAACCACCCCTGAAAGACTTCTTAAAAGCTCTGAGGATTCACCTGTGCAAACTAAGTAGCTCATCCCTTGGTGGCTGGGTGCAGCACACACTGGTGTTCCTCTGGGTAGGGGAACCCAGAGCTGTCTTGGGAGAGACCAGTGGATGTGGGCCCAGGAGCTGGGGAAAGTTTATCCCAAGATCAGTTTTTTTCCTCAGGGAGCAGTCCATTTTAATCTGGCTGCAGACTTAACTGTACCCCTTTCGAGGTTAATCCTGTTTGGCAGGCCGATTCCTCTAGTTCACTGTACTAATGTAAAGAATAACGGAGGGTTTTTAAGCATGGGAACAGGCTGCCCAGGGAAGTGGTGGATTTGCCATCCCTGGAAGTATTTAAAAGACATGTAGATGTGGTTCTTAGGGACATGATTTAGTGGTGGTTTTGGCAGTGTTAGGTTGATGGTTGGACTTGGTGATCTCAAAGGTCCCTTCCAACCTAGACAATTCTATGATTCTATGAAGAGATCATCCCTGCCGTTCTGTTAAAGGCAGAAAATTAGTTATCTATGACAGCCTGTTGTTGACAGTAGTGCAATTCTGGCATGAGGTAGGAACCCCCAAACAGGATCCAGGAGTATTTTTCTCCTCTTGAGATTTGATTTGGTGATGTGTGCAGCAGTGAAGGCATCTGCTGTGCATTCAAAGGCTGAACTGTTGGGTTGTTAAGTGTGTAGCTAACAGTGAAAAATGAAACAATGAAGAGGTAAGAGGCAGAAAAGCATCTTCTGACAGCTGAGAGAGTGCTAGGGGAAGAAGGGGTGCTTTTGTGTCAGTAGTGGGCTCAGGGAATTGTCTTTGTTTCTTGAAGATGTCAAATGTTTGACCTCAACTTCCAGATTTTGGCAGCATGTTATCAGTATGAAAGTGGGGACCACTAACTAGCAAGGTGCATAAACAGCCCTTTTGTGGGGTTGCAGCTTTTTTGGAAATAGGAGATTTTATAGCTTGTTAAAATGTCATTAATGAATGATTTAAGTTTAGATGAAGTTTCATGGCTTTAATGGATGTTTACAGTTTTTTAATAACAATGAATGATTTGAATTGTTCAGTTTTTTTAGCCAATAATGTGAAACCTTTGACCTTTGGAATGGAGTTAAATATATGAAGTTTCTGACTGAGAAGAAAATGAACTAATAAGGTGATAATCTGAAAATAGTGTTTTGGTTGGTTTTTTTTTTTTTTCTAATTAGCGGGAATTATTTCCTCTTCACATGTTGCAGACAGTGTCAAAAACAAGTGTCAAACTTAGCAGAACGGTATCTTGCTATAGCTAATGGTGTAATGCGAGCTGCTGCATCGAATGCAGTTGCGAAACAGCAGGAGTGGCAGGTTGGTGGAGTAGGGTAGTGTTTATGAATTGGATTTTCCCAGGTTCCTTCTGTTATCTTGTTTCCTGTTTATATCTAAGGTCTTCAAAGGATCTCACACCACTTCTTACTTCCCCTTGGTTATCTAACACAGAGCTGTACAGGACAGTTCATGACTTCTTTTGTGATTATTTCAGCAGCTAAATGATTACTCAGTAGCCTTCCACAGCTAGGACCTCGATGTGGCCGTGGGTCCTCAGTACCCTCTCCCTGTATGAGAATTAGAAGGCTGGAGAGAGGCCGGGGGTCTCTCTTTCTCATGTTGGAAATCTGGAGACGCAGTCCTGTTTGACAACGATTTTAGCCAATCTTGTCCTCTGAGTGCACTTCCACTACCGCACTGTGGATTGAAGGAGTTGGATAGGAAACTTGTCACTGGATGGTATCTGTTGTGAGGGTACTGCACCCTGCTTCTAGCAGGGCACACAAGGAATTAGTGGTTCCCTTAGCACTGAGTAAACACACAAATGGAGCTTGGTTAGTAAGTAGTTATTCTTGCTGAGTAACTTGGGTACCAGATGTGTTTTGGTGAGTAATTCTTGATCCTTCTGGTTTCTGTCGGACATTATTTTGGCATTAGCAGCTAGGGTTAGACTGGTAACTACTTCTGCTCTTGTCCTGGTACTATTCCAAATCAAGGAAAAGATCTGGTTTAATTCTAAACCTTTTTTTCTACCGAACCATTGGTATCATTTCTGTGCTGATATAAGCAAAAATATTATTGATAAAACTCTGTAGCTGCCAATATGCTTTTAATGGAATGCATTCTCATTTGGTGGTTTTCAGTGCAGCACTTCCTGAGAGCAACAGATCGCTGTGCAATTTTTGCTAATGCACAGTTGGCCAGCGTGCCCATATTTCTAATAATGTCATCCGGTGTGTTATTTTCCAGGAGGTTTTTTACAGTGGTTTCTGTGAGAGCAGTTGTCCCTTTAGGGAACTGTGAGAAACTTGAATCAACTCTTAAAACTCCAGCTTTTTGTTCCACAAATTTCTCTTTTCATGATCATAAGACAAGAAAAGAGAAGAGAAATTGCGATAGTGACAGTAATAGAAAGAAGGTGAGCGCTGCATAGTCTCTGTAAAATCTTTATGAAATCCACTGTTTCTGGAAATACGTGCAGGTATATTGCCATTTGTCATTAATTACCTGGTTTTAAACAAGAGATTTTGAGATTCCAATAGAATTACTTCTCAAAAACCTGCTTTGATTGTGTCTTGTTCCTAAGGAGAACCAGCTTTGTGATCTGTCCTGCCTTTTTTTTTTTTTTTTTTTTTTTTTAACATCATCTCTTTGGAAAAGGAGTGATTCTTTTTCTCCAGAGTAAGAGTACCTCATTAAACTCATTCAGTCTAAGACACTACTACTGTAGAAGTGAGTCTGTACAAGATGTCAAAGAGAAAAAAGCCTCCCTGAAAATCCAAATCTCATTACTTAATTTTGTGTCCTATGTGTTAAGGTGGAATGCTATTTAAGATTTTTATGATTATGACTGAAAGAAAATTAGGTAAGATGCCATAGTTTATGTGATTTATTAGGGACACATCTCCTTTAGGAAATAGCATTTTGGCATGTTGATGGTGAAAGAACCTTTTGCTTGTCTGTATTGTGTTATTAGTGTGTGCGCTAAAGTTTTTGCTCTGCTTAAAATATAGTAGTCCCCTTTAAAACAAAGTAGAAAAGTGACTCTCTTTAGTTTGGTAGTAAGTGGTGAAAAAATATCACTAAAGTAGCAGTTCACCCTTCTAAATTTCCTTGAGCTGTAGAAATTCAGTTTCAACTATTTCCATTCCAGTTCCTTGTAATACTTATCTACTTATTAGGTTATTTTTATTGGGGACTTTTTTTGTCTCTAAATTACTTGATTTAGAGTTGTGGACTGAAACATGTAAAGTGCATAGTAGTAAAGTATTAGTGGTCAAACAGCTGGCTTTGATTTTCTTTGTAATAGTATCTTGTATGAATAGAAATAAACAAAGCGTGGTAGAAAAGAAGGTACTGGTGGTGACTCTCTAATGATAAAAAGCACCTGAACATTTGTGAAACACTGAAATTGAATACCATTTCCTGACCCATACTGGAATGTTGATCCTTCTGCAACTTCCCTGAATGTAATTTAAAGGAAAATGCTAGTACTGACAAAGCATGTTATAAAGTACAAAGCAAATCTTTATTTATCCTTTTTTAAACGGAGGTGAATCAGAAAGTTTTTGCAAAGTTGTCTCTGGAGATATCAAAATGATAAACCAGCAGTGAATGCCATTTGTAAGACATCTTTCTGCATGCCCTAATTTGTGGCTCTGATCTGCAAAGGAACTTTGTAAAAATGAAACTTGACAGACACTGTTTGAGTGATAGCTGGGTGAGGTTTCTATTAAGATGAGATAATCTGGGGAGCACCTTTTAGGTTCAAAGCCAAAGATTTTGGATACCTTACTGTTACTACTCACTCTTCTTTTAGTGTGGAACCATGTATTTCATTTTATTCACAGCTTTGAAGGCAGTTCAATTACTTGCATGGTTCAGTATTTGTAAAACATTTCCTTTGATGTATAAGGCAAACAAGCCTTACATCAGTTTGTTGTCCTACATAGGTGCTGATCCTTTGAGGTTGAGGGAATTAACTTCTGCTTTTTCACTGGAGTTCTTAGATATGAATGGGAAAGTTGTGTGAAACAGATTTCTACGAGTAAGAAATTTTGCAAAAAGTACCATTTATTTAATGCGTAACTGCTTTAAGCAGTGACTATAGAAAGTAGTTTCAGTTTCTAAGGGCTTACTCTTTCATTAGCTTTTCTCCAGGCTTGAGGCTTAATGTAGACTTAGAACTGCAAGTGCAGCAATAGCAGGTGTCCAAAACCAGACACTAACAACAACCTCAGAAGTTTTATCTTTTGAGCACTGGGACTTTTGGTACAATTTCAAGAAAGTGTATGTATTGTGTTTAAGCTAAGTATGAATAACCCCATATGTGTTCTTCAGTCATGGGTTTAGGATTTTTTTGGGAGGAGGAGGCAACAGGGGTTTTTTGGACATTAGTATTTTTAGTGTGTTCATCTTTGTTTTAGTGGAGATAACATTTCCATTTAAAATTTTGCTAGGATAAGCTTATTTGAAGTCCTTACTATTTCCACAATTATTCTCAAAACTGCCTGAATTTTATTTTTACAGCTGGAGTGCAGCTCATGTATGTTTTATTTTCACATTGTGCACAGATGCTTACATTTCTACTCTTTTTCTTGATGATTTAGAAATGCGCTAGAAATAAAATAATCGGTCTCACTGTTGAACTGTTTTCAAAGCCAAGAAATTACTGCGCATAATTTGCTTAATAGAGTCATAGTGAAGTTACTTTTTTGTTTTCTGTTTTTCTAATGTGATAGAAATCAAAGACGGAAGAGAAAATCAAATTTGGTATTTGAAAATATCAAAACTAGCACTGGCTTTTGCAATTATCCACTCAAAACCACCAGGGAAGAGTTGCAAAGAATACACTGAGCACCTTGCCAAAACTGTATCCGAACAAGATTTTGGATGGAAATTGAAAGTTGAAGCGCTGGAAGCTGAAGTTCTTCGATTACGTCAAGAACTTCTTTTGAACAAGATCTGTCCAAGATTCTGCTTGGAAAATGGTAAGTTTCTGAAATAATTTCTATGTTGCAGTAGCAAGGAAACAAACAGCTTTTATGTTGTCCACACCATTTCTTGTACCTATACGTGAGAGCCTTCAGTGTGCAGCTTTCTGTTTTTCCCAAAGTCCTGAAGTAGTAGAACACTTAATTCATTTGTAATGGGATTGAGCTTGAGAATTTGATGCTTACTCAGAACTTACATTTTTAACCTTCAGAATCAATATATATCATACAGAATAATTCCAGACAATATTGTCAGTACAAAGTGTTACTCTATAACCTCGGAGATCCAAGTTTGTAAGAATATTGACATACCCTATTTACATTTGGAACATGTCTTAAAGACATATTGCATATTTTTTACCACTTTAAAGATGCTTAAAATGAAAATTTAACCTTAATGGGTTGAAAGCATGGATCCCTAATATGTATATCGGGAAGGCTGGGCAGGCAAAGGACTGTATGTCTGCTATTTCTGTTAATGCATTTAGACTGTGCATACTGTGAATGTTTGTTACGACATGATAAAATACTGTGAATATGATATTGTAGGATTCAGGAAAACTGTTAGTTAAAGAATGTGAAGAAAAAAGAGCTCAAACAGCGCTGTGTCTCTGACTTGGGCACATGGAGTGAGTCACTCTCACTCTAAGGGATCAGTGGCACAGGACAAACTTGGAAATCAGGCGGTAGAGGATGTCTCCAGGCTCTGGGGAGGTATTTCCTCTAGGAGATGGAGGTCAAAATGCTCTGGGCTAAAGAAGGGAAGGAGTTCACTGTTGAGGGGATCTCTAAAATCAAAATGTCTAGCTAGTTGCTTTATGACTTGAGATTTTTAGAATGTTCCGTGGTAGAAAACTTGGTGAGGTTTTACTGGAATGCTTTTGAACTGAAATGGTAGCTTCTTTGTTGCCTTGTCAAAAGATTTCTGGATTCTAACTTTGATGGGAGAAATGTATTAGACTTTAGCTAGAAATGCTAATGGTTTGTTTGTTTGTTTATTTATTTACTATAATAAACCTTTCCCTCTAGGCAAGTGATTTAATGACTATTAATATTCAGTTATTGTTTGTGTGTCTATTCTCTGCAACTTGTTCCAAACTTGAAGTTTACTTAAGAGTAAAAGTAACTTACAAGCTGCTTTTTGCAACAGGTGTCTTAATGTTGTGAAAAACTGATTGCATGTGATGGATACGATCAGGAGAGATTTATTAACACCTAGAGAGGATATTTTAATTGTAGATTAAGCAGAACATATCATATCATCATAGAATGCCAGGTTGGAAGGGACCTCAAGGATCATCTGGTCTAACCTTTCTTGGCAAAAGCATGGTCTAGACAAGATGGTCCAGCACCCTGTCCAGCTCAATCTTAAAAGTGTCCGATGTTGGGGAATCCACCACTTCCCTGGGGAGGTTATTCCAATGGCTGATTGTTCTCATTGTAAAAATTTCCTCTTGTGTCCAATCAGAATCTCGCCAGGAGTGACTTGTACCCACTACCCCTCATCTTTTCCATGTGATTCCTTGTAAAAAGGGATTCTCCGACTTCTTTGTAGCTATTCTTTCAATACTGCTCTCCCCTAAGTCTTCTGTTCTCAAGGCTGAACAAATCAAATTCTCTCAGCCTTTCCTCCTATGACAGGCTTTCCAGTCCTTTGATCGTCTTTGTGGCCCTTCTCTGGACACTCTCCAGCCTGCCCACATCTTTTTTGTATAGCAGGGGCCAAAACTGAACACAGTATTCCAGGTGTGGCCTGACAAGCACTGAGTAGAGTGGGATAATGACTTCTTTCTCTCTGCTGGTGATGCCCTTGTTGATGCAACCCAGAATCCTGTTGCCTTTCTTTACCGTTGCAGCACACTGTTCACTCATATTGAGCTTGTTGTCCACCAGGACCCCCAGGTCCCTTTCCACAAAGCTGCTCCCCAGCCAGGTAGATCCCAGCCTGTGCTGCACTCCTGGATTATGTTTTTGCAGGTGCAAGTCCTTACACTTGTCCTTGTTGAACTTCATAAGGTTCTTGTTAGCCCGCTCTCCCAGCCTATCCAGGTCTTCGTGCAGGGTAGCTCTCTCTTCCGAAATGTCCACTTCCTCACTTAGTTTGGTATCGTCAGCAAACTTCATCAGGGTACACTTGATCCTACCATCCAGATCACTTATGAAGATATTAGACAGCGTTGGGCCCAATATCAATCCCTGGGGGACCCCACTTGTGACAGGTTGCCATGTGATGTTTACCACCACTCTCTGGGTGTCGCCTGACA
The DNA here is from genome assembly GCF_000708025.1 of Charadrius vociferus. Classification (NCBI taxonomy): domain Eukaryota; kingdom Metazoa; phylum Chordata; class Aves; order Charadriiformes; family Charadriidae; genus Charadrius; species Charadrius vociferus. The sequence goes on from NW_009648955.1 coordinate 460,323, forward strand.
GCCACTTCCCCACCCACTGCACAGACCACTTGTCTAGACCATGACACATCAGTTTCTCCAGGAGGAGGCTGTGGAGAACTGTATCAAAAGCCTTGGAGAAATCCAGGTAGACAACGCTGGCCCCACATCAACTGAGCAGGTTAATTTGTTGGAGGTGATCAGGTTTGTCAAGCATGGTTTGCTCTTGGTGAATCTGTGCTGCCTTTTCCCAATCACGTGTTTCATTTGACTTGTGATAGCCCCCAGGAGGATTCATTCCATGACTTTCCCAAGGACTGAAGACTGATGGGCCTATAATTTCCTGGATCCTCCTTTAAGCCCTTCATGTAGTTGGGAGTGATATTAGCTTTCTCCTAGTCTTCTGGGATGTCCCCCAATCTCCACGACTTCTCAAATATTATGGAGAGTGGCCTCGCAATGACATCAGCCAGCTCTCTTAACACCCTCTGGTGGATAACATCAGGGCCCATTGATTTGTAGGGGTCAAGGTCCTGTAATAGTTCGCATACCAACTCTTTCTTCACTGGTGGTGGATCTATGTTTTCATCAAACACTAGAAATGCAGTCAATTCATCTGCAACTTCTGTGTTCCACGCCTGACTTTTTAGAGATTCTTTACCCCAAGCTCTTGAACTGAGCAATACTGATATTTCACTGGCCAAAGTAAGCTCTTTTAGTTGTGAGGTAGGCAGAGGAAAGCAACTGTCCCCGGTGAATAACACCTCTTCCAAAGGACGTTAATTTTCATTGCCCTAGTCACAATGAAGTTTGTTCACAGACCTAAAATGTGATAAGTCTTGTCTAATTTTAGATGTCTACAGCTGCACTGAATTTTCTGTGCTTTCTTCATTATGTGTACAGGGAAGCTCTTACTTTACAGTTTATGGTTGACTTGACCCATTGCGATATTCACTAATGGTGAATGGCTATGGTGAATTGGCCACAAATGACATCCCTCTCCATTCTGCCAGCAATGGGCTGACTGGCTTAGAAAAAGCACTTCAGTAAGCTGTTCTTCATAAATAGCTCTTTTTATTTCTTATGGTCTCAGCAGCCTGTTCAAACATACCTTGGGTAGCTGACCAAGTCTCATTTTTCAGTGAAGCCAAATTTTAATTTCAGTCTATGTTTAGCTAATGGAATCATAAATAGTAGAGGTAAGTATGTGGTATCTATAATCCTTGATATTCCTTCAGTTTCTCCAGGGTACAAAACCAATACTCTACTAATTTGAAGGATTAGTGTGTAGCCGCTTTTCCCTTCAACTGTTTGTTTATATTTATGATTTCACTGTTGATAAACCTGTTAGACAGAAAACCTTTTGACATTTGAAGTATCTAGGAGTTCACGTCAGCCCTGTCTGCCTCTCATACAACTGCTTCAAATCGTTACTCGAGGTTTAAACAGTGCTAAAACCCAGCACATTTTTCATTAAAGTCCCCGCTCATTCTTACTTCTTTTTATAAATTAAGGATGGTGTCCTGGTTTGAGATAAAACAGAACTAATTTTGTGCAGTAACTTTGCTTCTTACCTGGGCCTCTTCTAACTACTGAATTTAACAGCGTATTGTACAAACAATGTTCACTCTAAGAGTGATAAGACCTATGCTTATAGTTGATACCAAGGAATGGTATGCAGAGAGGCTCTTGCTTAGACTTATTGCTATAACAGCCAAGGGCAGCTGACTTGGTTATTTGCCCCATTAGAGGTTTAGAAGTGGAAAAGCGGATAAGGGTCCCACATGCGGGGAGGAGCGGACAGGACAGGTGACCCAAACCTGACCAACAGGGTATTCCATCCCATCTGCCTCCTGCTCAGTATAAAAGCTGAGGGATCAAAGGGTCAGCACTCTTTCTTCAATGGCCGGCATCTGAGGAGGGCTCTATCTGTTCGTCTGCCTTTGATCTTGATCCTGAATCCAGATCTGGAATCCAGTTCTGGATGAAGGGATAGAGTGTACCATCAGCAAGTTTGCTGATGACGCAAAACTGGGAGGGGTGGCTGACACGCCAGAAGGCTGTGCCACCTTACAGCGTGACCTGGGCAGGCTGGAGAGTTGGGCAGTGAGAAACCTGATGAAATTCAACAAGGGTAAGTGTAGGGTACTGCGTCTGGGGAGGAATAACCCTGGGTCTCTTTAGTCTAGAGAAAAGAAGATTGAGGGGAGATCTTATTAATACTTACAAATACTTAAAGGGAGGGTGCAAGGTGGATGGGACAGGTTTTTTTCAGTGGTGCATAGTAATAGGACAAGAGGTAATGGGCACAAGCTTGAACATAGGAAGTTCCATCTTAACATGAGGAGGGACTTCTTTACTTTGAGCGTAGTGGAGCACTGGAACAGGCTGCCCAGAGAGGTTGTGGAGTCTCCCACTCTGGAGACATTCAAAACCTGCCTGGACGCTGTCCTGTGCAACCTGTTGTAGGTGACCCTGCTCTGGCAGGTGGGGTGGACTAGATGATCCCCAGAGGTCACTTCCAACCCTGACTATTCTGTGATTCTGTGATTCCCATTCGTCACTGAGTCCAGTCTGGGACTTCCCCAGTGCCAGCTGGTGATGTGACTGTCATCCTGGAAGTTTGATATGGTTTTGTATATATTTCATTATTTTCTTTTTATTGTATTACTAATATTTCATTAAAGTAGTTTAGTTCCTTCTAAAATCTTAAGGGTCTTTTTCCCTTCTCTGCCTCTCTCTTTGAAGAGGGGTGGGAGGGAGCATCTGTTGGTCTCATCTGTGGTCCCCCTTGTCCCCAGTGGCCAGTTTGGTCTATACAATGACACCTTCTTAAACCTTGGTATGACATGTTAACTCTTCTGATAATGGATTTGAGCCATAAGTTATTCTGGAAAGATGATGTTTTTCATCAGACAGATGTAAGTGCTGAGGGAGCATTCATGGTTACAGTTACATTGGAGATATGCTCAGTCTCTTGGCTTTGAGTAAAGAAAGATTGTTACTGATACTTGATGAGATATTTGTGGGTGAGATTTGTGCACTCTTCTGGTGATCCAGTTGACCATGTATATTAAGAGCAGAACACCTGTGGTTGGCATTTAAAGGAATACAGTCGTAGAAGCAAAGCTTACCTGAAATAGGGGCCACTCTACCCCTAACATCATCTGCTCTGGGGAAAAAAAAAAAAAAAATCCTCTCGTGTGTTGTGACAGTTTTGAGATTTTTCAAGCGCATAGAGACTAGAAGCTAAAGGATGGCTACTGCTGAGATAGGAAGGCATGAGGAGCTTGAATCTAAGTTGAGAAGAAAAGTGGTATAATTGGTGTTCCATCCTGTTCACATGAAAACTACCATAGATCCATCAAGACATTGTTATGGTTTGGTTTTGATGGTGTATTGCCCAAGTTTACTACCTCATATCACACCAGAGAATTTCTCTTTAGGGCTGAGAATAACTGGGCTTGTTCTTAGGGCCAGGTAATCTACAGATCATGGATTCTTTTCCTCATCCACTCGTTTCTGCAGCCTTGTTTTTGGAGTTGGTGTTCTGCTTAAAACAGTGCAACCTCTTAGAAGAATTAAAACCCTCAGCTTTTCTTTGTTTTCTTGTATTCTACTTAACAACTCTATAGATGCAAGAATACCAGGTTTTCACAAAAATCCACCACCAGAAAAATCTGATGTAGTAAGGATCAGATAATGCATTTGCATCTGCTGCTGCCTATTGAGAGCTGAAGAGTTCTAGTCCTTCAGCCAAGGTTCACTTTGCAGCTGTATCTTCCCTGCTCTGCATTCTGAGCCTTCCTTTCCCACCTGCTGTTTGTAATAATAATAGTAGGTCTTTCAGAGGCTTCAGGAATGATTAGAGAATGCCCATGGAGTTTTATTTCCCTAATGTGAGAAATTTGTGAACTCTTTGAAGCTGTGATGCCTGTTTTTCTTCTCCACACAAAGTTGCACACAGTATGGATGCACAAGCACATGAAGGAGAAAGAACAAGTTATCCATTAAAAAAAAAAAAAGATCCACCTGACTAGTTCTTTATCCTCAGAGACCCTAAAAAAGTTTGGGCTTCCTTGCTGAGGAGGAGGAGCATGCTTTGCTAGAGGTAAACTCTTTGGTAGTATGGACTGTTACAGTTTGTGTTGTTTATAAAATCACCATGGTATATATTCACTGAAAGTTCCTTATTTGACTTAATGTGCAGCTGTCTTTCTAAATATAAGGACACTGGTATTCCTTTGCATGGTGGTACATCATGGCTGTACGTCAGCCATCTGAAGAGGAGGAGGAGAAGCAAATCTTTTTGTAGTTGTTCATTGTTTTTCACTTTGCCAGCATCGTCCTAACAACTATGCCCATGGACATAGTTGAAACCAAATTTCATATTAATCAAAGTTGCTTGCCTTTCTTTGATTCAGATTGAAATTTCTCAGAGAGGAAGAGAGAAAGTTGGTGGTGTTATTCCAAGAAGAAGAGTATAGAATATCTGAGCATTCCATTTTCACTTTGCTTTGGAGCTACATGAAAAGACAAAGGGTCTTATAAAGCATTGATGAACAGATAGATTCATGGATTGAAGCACCTATTCTCTAAGAAAAGTTCCTTAGCTGTTATCAGCTCATCAAATCAACAATTATACCATTTCTTGGCAGCCTCTGGTGGAGAGATCTGAAAAGCCTGCAGCTGTTACTCCAGCCTAAGAAGGCACAAATGCCCTTTTTTTGCCAAGCGAGTATTTTAGGAATGACAGTTTGGAGGATAGATGTTTATTGCCTTGGTTGCTTTAGGCTGATACTCTTGAAGGGTTCCAAATCAGTTATCCAGAGTATATTTTTAGCAAAACTTGTAACGAGTATGTATTCTCTCTTCCTTAGCTTCACCTTCACTTTTGGTTCATATTATTCCCTTCTTACGCAGAGGATAGGAATTTACTGAGCTGCTTGCTTGTCTAATTGAAAAAAAAAAAAAATAATCAGATTCTATCTTCCTTTCCTTCCCTCCCCCCCGCCCCCCATTTTTTTTAAGAATTAGTTTATTCTTCCTTTTATAGCTCATTTACAGTAGAACTTCATCTGCTATGCCCTGAAGTCCCCTCCTGCCAGCCACCCTTACTATAGCGTATCTGTGTGTTTAGGGAAACGCTGAACTCTGAGTCAGAATGTCATTAATGTGAATGTCTGATTTTTAACTGTGTCCTGAGGCTGTGTTTGACTTTTCAGGATACTGTCCCTTAAATTCTGCTTCCTTTGTCAAGACATTTGAAACAACTTGTATCTCTAGGGAGTAAGAGCCAGAGACAAAAATCTTTTTGTATCTCCTGCTTCACTCCTTAACCTATTGTGTTTCTTGAGGCATTTAGTTGTACATGTAGAAAATGGGAACAATTTCCTTTGTAGATTAGTATGAATGAAGACAATTCCGTCTCCTTTCTTCTTGCTGGATGCTCAAACTTGCTGCAAAAGCAGAAACATACAGAATTGGAACCAACCAGCTCATCAGCTGGAGTAAAACTGATTATAAATGATATACAACTTCAGTTTACCAGCAGCCTTGTATTCAACCACCTCTTCCCTCAGAAGACTAGAATTTCCAAGTTATGGTATGTTTATGTAAAAGCTATTTCTTCAGGTCAGAGTGAGCTGCTGTTACAGATTGCTGTGTCCTGTCACCACTTCGCCCCCCTGGTTTTTGGCAGGAAGCAAGGAACGCAAAAGAACAACAGTTGCAGAGGAATTGTCAGTCTCTGAGGGGTATCTCTGGCTTCTTTCTTTTTCTAGTTTCGTTTTTCCAAGGTGAGAGGATTCCCCATTGGGCAGCAGTCAACACTTTTGTTTGATGTTGCCATGGAAAACAGATCTGTTTATTTTTGTCTGGTGCTTAGGGATGTGATGTTTATGCATGAAGAAAGTCTTCTTTCCTCCCACCCCCTCCTCCAAAAAGGTGGCTTGCTTTCCATACAGATCCACAAGGGCAGCCCAGTCTAAGTGTCATCTCAGCATTTTCTCTAAGGCATGGTAGTGTCAGACAGACAGTACTTCAAAAATGAACTGTCATTTGACATCTTAAGTGTACTTGTGTACTCCCATGCTTCTGCCAGTGGTACTAATGCAAGTAGGCAGCATTGCAAGTAATGTCTCACAACCTAAAAAATATTTTATTTTTTTAGGAGGGGAGCAGGGAATTGAGAACAAATACGTGAGATGACAAAAATGGAGTTAAAATGTGTTTAGTGCAGATTTATGGGAATATGGCTGTTGGAATATGATGATGAGAGAAATCTGTTCCCCATAATTGTAGTGACACAATGGGCAACTTTATGAAAGCTGAGGCCTTTTCAGGATAATTAAATAAGTTAATTTGCAATCTGGAAAAAGCACCAGCTGGAGTGTAATGATTCACTGAAATCTCAGAGTACTGCTCCTTCGATGGATAACAGGTCTGTTTTGGTTGTGCAAACTTTCTCCCTTTGAAAGCAGATGCTGTCTGTCTTATCAGATGGCATTGCTACAGCTGTTCTAAGCACATTTTTGGGGAAAGGGGCCCAAGTAGCATCCTTTTCTTTCCAGGTTTCTGTATAAGGAACCCATTCAGAGGCAAAAACAACCCAGTTGCCCCAGCAAGAGAAAGGGTTTGTTATTATTTTAGAAATTCCCTGTATAGATCGAATTCCTGATAAGAAGCTTAGTGGGTTTAAGAAATAAGGCTCATAAAAGCAAGTGGGATTCATAACAATGTAGATTTGTTTCCCTTCTTCTGGGTAACAGAAGGACAGTTTTGGATGTATATGGTAAAAAATAGCTAAAAAGTGTGGCCATGGCAATTAGGATCTTCTTGCCCGTAAGTCTGCTGTGGGGAGCTAAGGATCAGTCAATTTTTTCTCTGGAAATACAGAATCACAGAATGGTTGAGGTTGGAAGGGACCACTGGAGGTCCCTTGTCCAACCCCCTTGTCAAGCAGACCACCTAGAGCCAGTTGTGCAGGACCATGTCCAGACAACTTCTGAGAATCTCAAAGAACGGAGATTTCACAACCTCTTTGGACAACCTTTACCTAACTCAAACTTAGATTTGACTTCCTCAAGCAGATCTTGGTGGGCTTCTGGGTACATAAATACAAAAGCCAAACATTTGTACCATGTTGTGTTTGAGAAAAGCAATGTTTTCAGCAATGCATACTTTAGCTGATTTCTTAGGGAGTCCACCTCATTTTAGCCTTCAGCTCCTTACAGTTGCACCCAGATCATTGCTGTCTGTATTGGTTGATACTTCCTGTCTCTTTGCAATGTTCAGTTTATTTCACAATGCATTTTTTTTTTTCAATAAGACATAGTACTTCCAGTTCAATACTACCAGTTCAGACAGGTAGCCTTCATAGGTAACATTAATTCACTTAATATCTTGAAATATCCGTTATCTAGCTTAGAGCTCAAATTTCAGTCATCTCATCGAGATGGTCAATATTGTAAAGCATATGTTAGATCTTTTGTCGTGAAAACTGCTTGATGAGTATTGACTGACCCAAATCTGTATGTTCATCACCTGATTATCAATCTTTCCGTATCTTTGCTGCAAGTATTCTTTATTTGACTTGAAGTATGAAAGATTTGTGGTGTCTTCTACAGAAATCCCCTAGAAATGAATGTTTATATCCTCAAAATCCTTCTCAGTTCTTACTGAATTCTAAATGTTTGGATGCTTTATGTAAGCGAAATCCCTAACAAATTGAAGTATATGCTTCTAAACCTTCCGAGAAACATTTAAATTCTGGCATCGAACAATTAATTTGACAATTTTAGATACTCGGTCCTATATTAATTTCTGCAAAATTATTCCTAATGGGACAAAGCATGGCAGCATGAAATACCTTAGCTTTAAATTGAAGAGCTTTCTTTTCCAAGCTGGTTACAGAAAAACATGGAAATGCAGAACCAAAGTGTGGGATACGCAGCTTCTGGAATGTCTTCATTTGGAGAATCCTGGAAGCTTTTTATTATTTTTTTGTTATTTCAAAATGTTTCAAATATGTGAAACAATATTTCTTTGCTTTGATATATATACAGAAGTTTGGCTTGGTTCCAGATCAGGACAACAATGGTGTGCTAAACACATGGAAGTTCATGAGGGAGGAGAGAGAGATGTTTTTTCTCAACCAGACAGCTTGGTTAGTAATGGAAACAGCAAAATAGAGGCAGGCTTACACATGAAGAAAATGTAAAGAAAACAGTTAATATGTGTGAGGAGACTTTTTTTAAGAAGAGAATAAACTTGATTCATCATTCATGGAAAGTGCACTTGTAAAAAAACAATCAATGAAGATTAAATGAAGAATAACAGAGAGTCCTGCAAAATGCAGAAGGGGAAAAGTGAACACAATAGGAAAAGAATATGAATAATTTCACATATGTTTTCATTTCCTTTTAGAGGTTATTAACTGAATGCCTACTTGGAAAGCAGAATGCAGTATCGTCAAAGAGGTTTCTAAGATTGTCTCATTTTTAATTGTTCTTTTTTTTTGTTTGTTTTTAGAAGTGGAACTGAGCCTGTCAATTGTAACTCAGTTTTAAGACAGCTTTACATATCTAACATAATTGGTTTTGATTTTCAAGTGATAATCATAGAATCATAGCTTGGGTTGGAAAGGACCTTTAAAGGTCATGTAGTCCAACCCGTCTGCACTGAGTAGGGACATCCTCAACTAGATCAGGTTGCTCAGGGCCCCATCCATCCTGACCTTGAATGTTTCCCACAATGGAGCATCCTGTTCCATTGTTTCATCACCCTCATCGTAAAAAATTTCTTCTTTATATCTAATCTTCCCTCTTTCAGTTTAAAACCATTACCCCTTGTCCTATTACAACAGGCCCTGCTAAAAAGTTTGTCCCCATCTTTCCTGTAGGCCCCCTTTAAGTACTTAAAGACTGGTATGAGGTGTCCCCGAAGCCTTCTCTTCTCCACGCTGAAAAACCCCAACTCTCTCAGCCTGTCCTCATAGGAGAGGTGCTTGAGCCCTTTGATCATTTTTGTGGCCCTCCTCTGGACTTGCTCCAACAGGTCCATGTCCTTCTTATGCTGGGCGCTCCAGAGCTGGACGCAGTACTCCAGGTGGGGTCTCTTGAGAGCAGAGGAGCAGAATCGCCTCGCTCAAACCTGCTGGCCACGCTTCTTTTGATGCAGCCCAGGATACGGTTGGCCTTCTGGGCTCCATGCTCACAAAGAGAGACAATATAAACAATGCCTAATGCTTGAAATGGAAGTAATTTTTTTTTGTCAGTAGAATGCAAGTCCTCTCGTTGCTTTGTTTCTTACATCTGTCACCGTCAAGCCCATTTTCTGTTCTACAGTCTGTGTTGGTGGAGTAACTGCAGGTATATTATTTTTTTCAAAAAACGTGAAGGGCATTTTATGATTCCACAGGAATTTCATCTGCTGAGGACATTTCTATAGTTTTTAAATTTTGACCTGTGTATAGCATGTGGCCTTCCTTATTCAAACACTGTCTGGTTTGGGACAGCCATTAGCACAGGTGTCTGACAGAGCTTCTTCCACCATCCCTGCTCCCCCTACATGGCTATTACAAATGCTGCCTCTCTTACTCCGCATTGGGTAGTACCAGGAGCTGGGACTTTCCCCTTGTCTCTTCACAGCTGTGAGACGAAAGGTGTTTTCCTGTCCCGATGAAGCAATTGGCTGCGCCTCCTCCCTTTCTTGACCCTGAACAGAGTCTTGGTGTCTGTTTTAAGGTGGCTGTTCAGAAATGACAGAATTCACCTGGGAGATGGACTTTGGTGTTTGCCAGACCCTGCTTCCTCAGGACTAGCTGAAGAATCTGCACTCTAATCATCAGACTGATTGGCATGTCACTCCCCTGATAAAAGTCTCTATAGTTTGTGGTCCCACAGCAGAATGTGCATTTGGGTTCTTATGCTTCTCAGAAGTGCTTACAACCCTTGCTTACATACTGTATGCAGTATGCAAGTCACTCCCTTGTCCCTTGAACAACTGCTGGTTTTCAGGCCAGACATTTTCTGCCATGGTGGATACGTGTGGAGGGATGTCAGTTCTTCAGCCTTTGCATGCCAAGGCTGTTCTTGTGACCATACCTTGCTTTGTTTGGGGAGCGTACAATTCTGATTTTGAGCTCGGGATCTTAATGTAGTAGGAGCTTAAGTCCTAAATAGGAATTAAGAGTTTAAATATTTCCTGAATCTGATGTGACATATTTAAGGAGGCTGTAAAATTGCTTGTGAGTAGATATTTCATTGCCTATGTAAAGGCATTGTAAAATTTTGTGGTTAGTTTATCATCTGCACTAAATTTTCATATTTCTTGTTCCAGTATATTTATTGTCAAATGTTCTTGAAATTACTGTTTAAAGATTATTGTTAGTGTGAGGCAGGCTTAATGCTGTTCCTTTTTTTAATTTTTTTTTGTACTTGATACCACATGGTGTGAACATCAAGACTGCTTTCTCATTTAAATAGTAGGTAAGTACAAAGTGATTAGTTTACCTTCTTTCAAGAAATAAATGATAAGCTGTTCCTAGACATTTTGAAAAAAATAATGAGTATTTCCTGGGGGGTGATTTATTTATTTTTTTTAAAAGATAACTTCTGCCTCCTCCCCAAATGACTAGAACATAAAAATGACTGAACACTTTTAAAGCATTTTGTATTATCTGTTGAACTGGAAATATTCTGCTCTGGGGGACTTGGTATAACAGGGTTTTCTGGAAGCTCATTATGGAACAGGAGTTTGATATCTCAGTGAGTAGGAACCTAAGGATAAATGTAACATTGTCTTCTGCTAGTAGGTGTGTTTCATTGAATACGCTACCTCTTTTATTTGGGGACAGTCTTAAGTTTGGTTCCTACGTATATTTCTGTATTATTCTTTTATTCCCTTTTTCTTCTCTTCTACTTTATTTCACCTCTGCTACCTTTTTTCTTTTTCCTTCCACAAGGGAATCAGCAAACATACATATGTTTTTTTGCACCTAGTTCTTGCTTTGCTTCTTTTGACTTTTGGCATTACATCCTCCAAAGCAATTTTTGTGTTGCCCCATAGAATTAAGAACGGGACCAAAATATCCACATAGTGAAACTCACAGTAGATGGATTCCCTAGAAGGGCTTATTTTCCTTAAACAGCACCGGAAAACACTTTCAGGTTTTTTCTTATGGAATGTCTTTTGCTTGAAAACCTAGGAAAGAAGAGGTGGAAGATTAATGCCTGGTTTTATTAGTCAGACCATGGGAAGTGTGCTTTGCTTGCTTTCCAAGTTTGGGTATGCAGGGCATTTGAGAACAGTGTTAATATATAAAATGCTCAATTGGCCTTGGAAGCCCTGGTTTTCCTACCTACTGGAAATGTAAGTTAATTTCTGTACAGTTAGCCCTCTCATGAGTCAATCGGTACCAGTCCTGTTCAGTTTTGAGTATGTCTGAATGTTAAAAGCATGAAACTCAACAATAAATAAGTAAAGCAAGTTTCCACTTTTGATCTCAATAGTAATACCCTCATTGGATGATCTGGTATGTTTTCAGAGATGGAAGTAATGGTCAGAATTCAATTTGAAATTGTATATTTAATGAAGTCTCTATAAACTTTTTTGAGTACTGTTTCGTTAGTGTACAGAATACTGTAGCTTGCTGCCTAGTGGTGTTTTCTCTGTTAAAAATGCTTTTCTTAACTTGCCATGAAATATAACATTTATTTCCCCTCAGGCCAAACCATCTATTAAATCTTTTTATCCATTTAAGGATACAAACACAGAGGAGTATGATGTTGCTTTGGATCCTTGTGGAAAATATGCATGTTTTTAAATGTGAGAGGAGAAGCAGTTTGTGTAAGCAGGGCCCAGTAAGCAGGGCACAGCCAGGAGTTGGTCAGATGGGGTTCTAGCCTTGCCTCGTGGCACTGAGATGTTTGCGTGTGTTGGTCTTCCACTTGACTGCTCTAATATCTCTTGCTTGTTTTGACTGTAATCTTCTTGGCACTGGTAGCATGTAGCAGAGGGATTCTGTTGTCACCTAGTACTGAGTTTATGCCCAGAGGCACTGACTAGAATGTATCTAATGTGTGAAATAGGAGGAAAGAGATTCTACAATGGTGTATGAAAATAATTAAATAGTGTGAATGCAACACATACCTTCTGTAATGTAGTTTCTGTGTCATTGAAGAAGATTGTATGAGATAAGTGGTGATTGGAAAAATTTTTGATTCTAAATGTTTTTCTTTGTTAAATAATAAAAAACTCAAGTGTAATGTTTTGTTCAGCTTTTACTCTGTTAGAATTCATTACCTGACCTGGAGAGAAAGCATACATGTAAAGGAGGACGTCTTATTTGATGCAGTTATAGTAACAGACCTTCACTGTCCTTTAAAAGCAGTCTGAGTTCTTGAGAATAAAAGTAGTGAAAATGTTGGGGGGGGGCAGAAATTTACATGCATTTCTCTCCCTGGGAATTAATGGGAGTATAGATGTCCACTTAATTTTTTTGTGTGATGTCTACTTAAATTATATATGTGAAAACTTAAAACCATCAGGAATTTTAAACTCAAAATTATTGTTCATATTTCTGTGAGCATAAAACATCTTGTTCATAAATAAACACGACCTTCTGAAATTTTTTACTTTAAAAATGTCAGCTTCTTCCACAGCTAAATTCTAGTCACAGGAAGTTCTTGGGGAGCAAACGTAACATATGAATGACATGATTTTTGCGTGGAAGCAAAAGGAGAAAGGATGTGATGCTTTCCATAAGCATGTATTTAAGTATTACACAAATACAACTTTCACATTTGCGTTTCAGGAAAACCAGATGCCTCTGCTGAAACTCTTCTGGATCAGGAATGTATAAACCCTATGAGTTACTCAAGCCAGCTAGAAGACTCGGGATGCGATGTCTCTAATGACTGTGCATTCGATTCTTTAGGCATAGCTTCTGATTTTCACCAATCTGAGCATAATGTCGACACTTCTAAACATTGGTTGGAAAGAGTTCCCCCATTGAATCTTCGCTGTACTAGCAAGGAGGAATCTCTGTCTGCTCCAGTACAGTTTTTCCAATGTCTGCTTGAAGTAAGAAGACTATCGGAAGGAGGAATTCTTCAAGCAGACTTCACAGAGCTTGAGAATGATTCTTTCACCATATGCAATTCAGTGTCTCAGTTGCTTGATGGACTGACTATTTTTTACAACAGCCCTAAGTTTCCAGTTTCGAATTTTCTTACTGAAGCGGTTTGTGTTTTGATCAGTTTAATAACTGATAGTAAATTGTCTAATCATGTTTTGAAGTGTTTCAAGAAGCTGGAAGAATTTAAGAAAAACCTAATTCAGATTATTTTAAGAAACAGCAGTGTCAATAGGGTAAGTTTGAAACATCCTCCGTCTTTCCTACACCATTTCAGTATATTGTGATATTCTCCTGGGTTTATGCACTTTTTCTTTAATATTAGTTTGTCTTACTGTATTTTGAAGAGTATGCGGAGATTTTCATGATTGTTCTTCTTTGTGATATGAGCAGTAAATGCTCTAAAGCATTTGAAAAAGTTCTTGCTCTTGCATGCAAGTTCTTCTACTGTATTCCTGAGTGTAGGACTTCAAAAAACTGTTAAAAAGGCAGATTAAAATAACTTTATAGAAAATAGAAAACCGCATTGTTTCTCTTGCTACATGAAGATACCTTGTAGATATTTACAAAGTAATGACTATACAATTTTTTTTATTCTTTCTTGTGTACCTAGATTTAGTAGGTTGGTTTGCTTCGGAAGATCTCTGTCACTCTCTAGGCATTTGCAAATTTGTGTTTTAAAAATAAATCAGCAAATGAGTGAAGAATTCAGAAATAGCATGTCCCGGGCACAAACAGCAAATAGGACTGAATTACATTTTTTCTGTATTCATCATTCTGCATTGTTCCACGCATCATTTTGTTAGTTTCCTGATTCAACTGAAATATCCCTAGTCTGTCTTCACAAGACTTCCCATAAGTAATGAATTCTATTGTCTGTCTTAAGATTTTTGGTTTTCATTCTGTCTTTTAGAGTAACTTGGAACAGACATGATGGTGGAATTGTTTGAGACTTAGACATACCAATTTAGTGTCCACATGTATGTAACTACACTACCATTATAGTAGATGAAGATCGTATCCCTGTAATCCTTGGAGCCTGAAGAATGCTGACTGGGTACTAGGTCCCTATTTTAGGATGAGCTCTAAAGTTACCTTTAGCAAAATGAGAGCCATAGACATCTGCTACACCTGCGGACAGATGTACCCATTTGTCTAAATTTAAATTGAATCCCACTCACTCTGTATTAAGTGTTTACCTCAGACTGGAAACATCAAACAAACACTATTACCAAACTAAGGGGGTGGGGCGGATATGGCTGTAATTTGGTTAGAAAGCATTCAGAAGGAAATCTTCATATACTGAAGTTTTTCCAGGACTAGGACCTTGTGTCTCTAATATTAGGGTGCTATTTCATTGTTGCCACGGCATAATACTTAGTTTTTAATTAGATGTGTCCCTGGCCATTGTTTTGAAAGGATGTGAGAATACATACCATTTGTGTGTTATCAGGAATAGTCATGCAGGTGTCACTCCTCTTAATTTTTTTTGTGTGATTACAGGGTGCAGAACAAAGAAAATTTGAGCAGGCATTCATTAAGGACTTCTTCATAGTTGATGATGTTCGATGTTTCTACCTGTTCCCCTCCTCTAACTGAATGGGAAGTTAATAGATAATTAAAATAATGTCAATTGTAAGAGACCAACCAAGAGGTTATCAAGAGAGGGATTAATTGATTGGAGGAACCTCGCAAAGCTTAAATCACAGAATCACAGAATTTTCAGAGTTGGAAGGGACCTCTAGAGATCATCTAGTCCAACTCCCCTGCTAAAGCAGGATTGCCCAGAGCACATTACTCAGGACTGCATCCAGGCGGGTCTTGAAAATCTCCAGAGAAGGGGACTCCACAACCTCCCTGGGCAGCCTGTGCCAGTGCTCTGTCACCCGAACTGTAAAGAAGTTTTTCCGTGTGTTGGAACGGAACTTCCTATGTTCCAACTTGTGCCCATTGCCCCTCGTCCTGTCACTGGGAACCACCGAGAAGAGTGTGGCTCCATCCTCCTTCAACCCACCCTTTAGATATTTGTAATAAGGTAGTATAAGTATATGTAGTAATAAGGTCTCCCCTCAGCCTTCTCTTCTCCAGGCTAAAGAGTCCCACCTCTCTCAGCCTTTCCTCATAAGGGAGATGCTCCAATACCTCAATCATCTTGGTTGCCCTTCGCTGGACTCTCTCCAGCAGTTCCTTGTCCCTCTTGAACTGAGGAGCCCCAAACTGGACACAGTATTCCAGTTGTGGAATACCAGTGCTGAGTAGAGGGGGAGAATGACCTCCCTCGACCTACTGGTCACTCTTCCCTATGCAGCCCAGGATTCCCCATTGGCCTTTTTGGCAACAAGGGCACATTGCTGGCTCATGGACAATTTACTGTCTACCAGGACCCCCAAATCCTGGTCCCGCTGGATGGCAGCGCGGCCCTCTGGAGAGTCAACCACCCCTCCCAGTTTGGTATCATCAGCAAACTTGCTGAGGATACACTCTGTCCCCTCATCCAGGCCATTAATGAATATATTGAACAAAATTGGACCAAGTATTGACCCCTGGGGGACACCACTGGTCACAGGCCTCCAACTAGACTTCATGCCACTGATCACAACCCTCTGAGTCCTGTCACACAGCCAGCTCTCAATCCACCTCACTGACACCTCATCTAGCCCACACTTCCTCAGCTGCCTAATGAGGATGTTATGGGAGACAGTGTCAAAAGCCTTGCTGAAGTCAAGGTAGGTGACATCTACAGCTCTCCCTTCATCCAGCCAACAAGTTACCTCATCGTAGAAGGCCATCAAATTGGTCAAACATGATTTACCCTTGACAAATCCGTGTTGACCACTTCCAATAACTCCCTGTTCCTCAATGTGTCCTCAAATGAGAGGTGTCACATCTTAAATGAGAGAAAATAACCTGATAGATCAGGGATGTTTCAAGACTGTAGAGTGCATTTATAAATCATTCAGGAAGGGTGAAGTGTGTCCACATAGTTTGCAAGTGGCATCTTTTCTCTGAATAACTTCACTGAAACATCTGTTTTATGAGATGTTTTATGTATTGCTTCCACCAAAATATTGAGTTAACAGTCATTCCTATCAGCAGCCATTACTTCAGTCAAACAGATTCAAAGAGTTTAAAAATTGTACAAACCAATTATTAAGGGGTGGTCATGGCAGTTTCCAGATTTCTAGAGGAAAAGGGAGGATGTTGTGTGTAGTAATTGCAATGTTTACAAAGACTTACTGAAAAATCCTTTTTAGAGGTTTGGTTTTCTTTAAACTAAATCGAATATGGAAATAAATATGTAGAATTCAGATTTAGTAGTGGAAATTGTATAACTAATTCTTCATGTGCTGTGTTCCAGATATCTCCCAGGGACACTTTATGCTTCAGATTTAATCATCACTGTTTACTCAAGTGGTGATTGAAGTATCAAGATTATAGGTTTAAAATAAAATTACCATTAATTATAAGGCTGTCATCTGGAAAGAGTAGCAAACTGTATGAATTTTGGTTCCAGGAGGATGCTTAAATCCCTCCAGTATAAAAACATTAGGAATTTTGTTGTATCTAACTTTACTAACTGTCAAAAAGCATTTGTGCAGACAGACACCAATGCAGCTCTAGTATTTGACACAACTTTCCCTTTTCCACCCTCACCTATAAAACTGTCAGGAGCTGTCATGTAGGACAAAAGGCTGTGAGAAACACCTTCAAAAAGTGAACAAAGAGAGAAATAGCTGTAGATTACACTTAATGCATCATGTTCAAAAGCAATCCCAGCATTTTTCAGAGCAAATTAAATAACTTAAAAAACCTTTGAGAATTGGAAAAGAGATAATTATCTCTACATTGGGTGTAAAGGAAGAAAAACAGTAGCAGAATTACTTGCTGTAACTGTTGAGTCCTATTGTTTGAGATGTTTCGAATTATAAAGCACTGGAAGCTATAGGAACCAGTAAAGACATGTACTCAGAGCTTTTTTTGCATGGATTCGATGCTTAAAGCTGTGCACTTTGGATAGAATTTTTGACCTGAAACTCCAAATTGACATGAGTATCAAAAGAAAAAAAAAATTCTATCATTTAAGTATGAGAGGTAAAGTAAAAGGAAATAATACTTAAAATATAAAACCATTTAAATCAAAGGACTGTAAATAAAAGTAGCTTCTTGAATTTCCCTTTTTAATTTTTCTCTGTATTTGGATAGCAGCTCAGAAGTCTACACGCCGCTGTCAGACACAACAATCTTTTGGAAGAAGCCTTCTGGAAATACCTAAGAAGGAGTGTCAAGTCACAGCTGCTAAGGGTGAAGCATGAATGCTCTGAGGTTAAATAATCTGCTCAAAGGCGTGTCTCTGCGCCTTCTGCTGGCATGGTCTTGCACCCCTGTATGGCTGCCACAGAAAAGCTTGCGAGGATCCTGTGTTTAATTCTGGTGCAGATGAGCTGTTGCTTTCATGTTGCAATATCTCTGATAGTTGCTGCTGATCTACAGAGCAAGCGCTTTGCTTGTCACCAGTTTTTGAGTCCTCAGCACTGAGACTGTTGGAGGTTTGTATGGGTGTGTTGCTGTTGGTGCATTCCCTTTTGGTGTGAAAATTGTTTAGTCATGTTGAGTCACTCTGCTGTCAGTAGAACCACTGTCCTATTTACACAGGTTCTTTGCAAGTCCTGCTTTCAAGAAGACAGAAGTGTATTATAAGAAAACTCTGTAAGACTGTATTCAGTTTGCAGAGCTGCTGGCTTTATTTTTCAAATGGACTATTCTCTGCTGCCAGACAAAACATGGGAAAACATTTCCCATGGAAAACTTCCGTAGGAGCTATGATATATAATCCAGTGGTGTAGTTTCTCCTTCAGAAGGAGAGCACAGGAACATTTGTTTCCTTAATGTACCCATTTGGGATTTGACAACAGCTATCTCTGTCCACCCCCACAGGGACGTAGCAAATATGCGTATCTCCTGCTCCTAGATGCATCACTCATTCACTGGCACTGAGATGTGCCTGTTCTGTTGAGGTTTGTCTCTGTTGTCCAGGGTGTGTTGGGACAAGGGATCATTTCTCCTATATCAGGAAAACGCAACAGTTGGAGGCACTGGGGATTCCCAACTCCCACTGCTATTCGGAATAGCATGTGTGTTTTACATTGCTGGTGGAGATTTTGCACAGCTCATTGCACTTTGGAGAGGACACTAAATTTGTTTTACATGGACAGTGTCCTGGAACCTGCGTTGAAACCTTCTGTGGTGAACCTGCGCCGACTGTTGTATATGGAATTTGACTTTATAGTCAAATCCCTATAACAGAAATTAAGATACTTCATACATGTCTTATTTACATCTCTTGTATATACATCTGTGTAAAAATTCAAAACAGTTATTGTTAAGGAATTCAGAATCTCTTTTTTTACTTTGGAGATAGAAGCAAAACACTTTTATATCTGGCTTCATTTGGTGCAATTCAGCTGTATTCAAAGCTGTCATGGCCAAATATAGTCACAGGGTTCTGCATTACATAGGATTTATGTGATGTGATCCCTAGTGGTGTCACACTAGTTTATCAACGTGGTTGACAAAGTTCAGTTCACCGGTTGTATGTCTTTTAGGTGCAGCTGATACTGCGATTTGGAGCATGGCTAATGCATCAGTTCTGTGCCAGAAGATTCTGGCCTTCACCCTGGGTTCTTTACAGAGGTCTGTCTCTGTTTCTTGGACCTCTTGTTTTAAGGAGTTAATCAAAACACTAAAATAGAACACAATCAGACAGGATTCTTCAGGATTCTAGAGTAAAGTCAAGCAGTGTAGGGCACTCAGAAGACACTGCTTTCTGGAGCCTTATTCCTGTTAAACAAATAACTCATCCATCTGCCCTACCTTACTCACAATGTCTTTCAAACAAGACCCAGAAGGAAAAGAGATGTGTTTCAGTGAACTGTGGCCATTTTGCTTCTTCTCATGCTAAGTTTTAAAACATCAACACTGACTTCAAAGATGCTGTCAAGAGTCATGAATTGCCTGTTCTCTTCAAACAAAGCAAAAAAAACCCAACTTAAGTGCTATTTCCTTCCTTTTTTTTAACCCCTGTCCCCTTTGGAAATTGGCTATCCTACCTTTAGGATGATTGTTTTGAAGTTGTTTTGTATTAACAGTATCTGAATGGATACTGAGACATGAACAGTCTCTAGAAACTTTTCTTATCTTGCTTGAGACTTTACTGCCTGTTTTCATTTTTCTCTATCGTATGTTCCATCTGACCATCTTTATGTAGAATTTTGCAAATATTCAAATATTACTGTTGATATATTTAGCAGAAAAGCAAACACAAGAACTCTGAGTAGTAGTTTAATGCCTTTACCAGATGTTTATGTGAGAAGAGATTCACAATTCTTCATGCAAGTAACAAGTTGAAATGTAGTACAGTGAAAAGCGGAAAGAGAGAAATGTTTGAATCTCATTATATAGTTGCCAATGAAATGTATGGAAGTGTGCTTGTTCAATTCAATAAGTACACATTAATCAGAACCACGGTTTTGAATCTTTTCTTATCTAGGATACAATTTTTATGATTCATTAATGACAGAAAATGCCTGGAAGAGAGTAATCATAAACTTACTCTGATGGTTTTAATACATGCAACAGTATGTATTTAATGCATGGCCCAACTAGTTGTGGGTGACGATAAATTCCCCCGACCACATATCGTTTGCAATATATTTTGTCAGCAACTGCCAGGGCAGTACTTAACTCACCAGTTCACAAGAGTCTTGCCTGCTCAAAGACAAAAAAGATTTAAAAATAGTTATTCACGTCACCAGTGGTTCACAAGTATAAAACCAGAGGGCTTCAGTTTTCGTAAATTAATTGAGTTGCAAAGGGAATATCGTGGCTCTTGAGACACAGTGCATTTTCATCAGCTAGAGAATTTTGCTTATATAGTGGAAGAGCAGTTCATTCATATGAATATTAAAATGTGTTGCCAGGATTTTATGGTCTAGTAAGAGTCAATGTTTGAATCTTTTGATTGCTGAGAAAATTTAATTCAACAATCTGTTGTCCTATGTAGAGAGCTATTTAAGTCAAATGGTAATCAAAACCCATTGTCTTGTAAATCACTACAGTCTAAAGCAATCACCAAACTGACTGATTCTCGTTTACTGCAGTAAAGTGGATCACAGGAGTAACTAGACAGGAACGAATGAAAGAAAATTTTATCTGCCACAGACTTTTGTCCACCTTCCCTCCTCAGCCAGCCTCAGCTGATACACATAATGCACTAAAGCTACAATTATCAAAGAGGTACAGGATGAACTTAGCAGGATTTTATTTTTTTTTTTACCATTAGGGCAAGAAATTTTTATTCATGGTTTCCGACCTACCTATAATGCTGTTCTGTCAGGACCATCCCTTTTCCTAATAACAAATACTGTCATTGCCTATTTTTAACTAGTGTTCAGGGTATTAAAGATTATTTCCGCTAGGAAGAGAAAAAAGGGGGTGGAATAGGCCTTTGCTCTTCTCTTAATTTACAAACTAAATAAATAGGGGCCCTTAATGCAAAAGTACAGGAAGATCTTGTTCTTGTTGAATATGGTAGGAAATATATATCAAAAGCTGTTTGTTTGTTTGCTTCTTTCTTTCTTTCCTCTGCCCCCAGTCTCTCTCCAGTGAATGGCTCTCTTAACTCTCTGTAGCATCTCATTGGCAGTGTCATTTTGCTTCTTTGGCATCTCTGTGATATTTGTAGCTGAGACCATGTGGAAGAAAAACATCAAAGCCCATCCTGCAGTCCTTCACTTATCATGCCTGTGTGAAAGCATTTTAATTCTGTCTAGGCCTCGTTTTCTGTTACTGGAGCCTTGTTATTGAACAAAAGAACGTAAAATTGTTCTTTTTCCTTTGGTTTCAGGGATACCATAGTGAGTGGTTATTCAAAGGGATGGTATGACCACCTCACCTCCATTACATCAGTACTTACCTCTGTGCTTTAGCTCCATTCTGGTCACTTCCAGATGGAGGTCTAGGGCTGTTCCTGCTGTAAGGATTGTGTTTCTTTTCATGGAAAAATTCAGTTTGTTGCTTTTAATGGAGATGGTGCCTTTTTTTTTTTTTTTTTTTTGTCTTGGGGGAATATTACCTCTTACATCCTCTGGTTTTTGAAGGTGGCTGTATATCCCAAGGGGGTTTTAGTAGTAGTCCTCAAGCATTACTTAAAATGTGTGTACATACTTTAATGATGAGAAACTTAGGGTTTCTCTGTTCTTTTGCCTGTTTACTAATGAACCTTATAGCTTAAATTTGTCATGCTTCTCTAGGAAATACTTTTGTGTGCCCAAATAGGGTGTGTGTTTGCGTTATGGTGATAGGATAGAAATGAAAAGTAAGCTCTGTAGAGCCTGTTATCTATAACCAGTTGCTAAGGCAGTGGAGTATTCCTTGCCGAACTTTTTAGGGCTCAACTCCTGCACGAAATCTACAGCCCTAAACAAGGTACCTCTGTTCTTCCTAGGTATACATGTCAGATACTTTGCATCTTTAAGTGGTATTCAAAGTGGCTCGCATGTTGTGGGCAGAGGGAAGAAGAGTGAAAATTGGGAAATAAACATCTGAAATCCATTTTCATTTGCAGGGACCATCTGTAAATGGTACACACTTAAATGAGACATTGATTTACATCCCTGAATTTCTTTAAGGATGACCAGCTCACTCTTTAGTTCAAAAACCTAAAAGCTAAAGAATACCTGTTTCTGTAATTTATCCAGTGACTTTTTCTAAGCAGTCCTCAGATGAAAAATTTGAATCCATAACATTTCTGCCCTGAGTGAGCTCACACTTGTTGCTTAGTGTCTTCTGCACCCATTAACATGGCTTGGCAACTCAGCATCAGCAGGCGGATGGGCAGTTTTTTGCTCATCTAGGCTTCTAAGCAGAACTAGTTAAGAAGCAGAAATCAAGAGTAATTTAAATTTTAATCTCTGAGGCAGGCAAGACTTTGTATCTAGAGCTGCTGCTTTATAATCAATAGAATATTTACAGTAGGTATTAAAAAAATGGGCAGCAGTAACATCAGAGTTGTCTGTGTGGCAGCTGTTGTGAATGCTGTTTTTTTAACTGGGATTGATACTGTATTCCTGTTGACAATGTTTACTGAATGCAGCCTCTTGGGTGAATTAGATATTTAGATGCCTAATTCATGAATCCCAAGAAGATGCAGACATTCTTGATCTCTGCCAAGATAGCATTGCTTAAAGTAAATTTATTGGTGAAAACTCTGATGCCAGCAGGATCCCAAGTGTCTTCAGTAGTTAGCTGGATTTCTTTATACATCAGTTTCTTGTACTTAGTCTTCAGATGAACTGTGTGTTTGCGTGCCTTCAAGGAGAGCGTTGCCTTTTCTCTAAGGTGATTGGGGTGAGGTGATATAAGCAAAGTGCTTGGTTTTAGTGTATGGAAATGGATATTACCATTTTGAGATAGACACTAAATTAAACATGCTAGTGATTTGCAACCCTGAATTCCTCTAAGGACATCCAGGTTGTACTTTAGTTTTGGACTGGAGGGTTTTGTTTGGTTGGTTTGCTTTCTTTTTTTTTCCTAAAAAACAAACAAACAAACAAAAACCCCCAAACAAACAAAAAACCCAAAACAAACAAAAAAACCCCCAACAAATACAGAAACTCACAACAGGGTCTGTTAAATGTGTTTTATCCCATCAGCTAGGTGTCATTGTTTTATAATATTATCCAACTTAAGAGAATGTAAGGTGCTCAAAATGGGAAAGACAAGACAAGTCTTTATCCTATGAAACTGAAAAAAAAAAAGTGAAATAATTTAGAATCAAAGACTTAGAGATGGTATTATTGTAACTGTGGCATTTCTAATATAGCATGCTCTGGGTTTGAAAGTGAAGGTTAAGGGGAAGTTACCTGGGCAACAGTCTATCTCAATAACATACAAAGCCATATAACAAAGTTAAAAGAAAAGAATAATTAAAGATCTAGAGATAAATGATAGAAAATGTAACATGTGTTTACCAGAGGTAAATTGTGGCAGAACAATGAAGAGCATTCTTTGTAAAATAAACCGTGTTTACAGATGGGAGATTTGTAGCTTTTATCTATCTGGTGGTGTTCAATAAAGCATTTGTTATGGGGCTCATACTAGAAAAATATTAATGAAACTGAAAAAGATGTTCTTTAATCTTTTGTAACTGGATAAGAAAGCAGCTAGCAAAGTAGCAGCAACTTGTGCTACGTACTGAGTGTTTATACTTGACAGGAAGCGGAGGGTAAATGTTTGTGTATGTCAGTCAGTCGGAGGACATGCTACTTAAAGGTAGTCCACTCTCTGCAGGTGCTGGGTCTGGTCTGAGTGTCCCCCTTACTTCAGCAGTAACAGCTTTCCTTGTGCAGGGAAGGAGAGGATAAACACCTAGGAAATAGTTTGGGAAATTTGCTTCTGCCAGAGGGCTTTGTGGTGTGAAGAAGCAGTAAGGGAGGCGGGGGGATAGCAAAGTGGCTGCAAGTGCATCTCTCCTTCACAACAGTTTCTGTGGTCTCTCATCTCTCTCCTTGCTGATGTGACAGGAACAGCCAACTTGGCTTAGTTTAGCCTCTCGACAGGAGGAAGCAGATGCACTAATTACTGCCTGTTTTGCTAGGGAACTGTGATTGGGTTGGATAAAAGCATATATGGAGTCAGAGGGACTCTGCTGATCAGTGAATCAGAGAGTGACTTTTAGGCAGCCATAAAGAAATAAAACTAAGAAAGGCATTTTCTATCCATGCATGGAAAAAAAATTGCACCTTCACACTCCCAGTCTGACATACAAACTTCATGATCAGCACAGATAACTGGGACGAGTTCATGTAGTACAATTCCTCGGAGATCTTCCCTCCTCACTCAGCAAATTCAACAAAGCTGTACTTAAGCCAGTAGGTTGCACATTTCTTTCAGTGAGTACCATGATAACTATGGCTGGCATTTTTGGCTTTTCTGGCATCATTCACCAAAGTATTCTAGTTTTCAGAATATTTAGTAGGCTGAGTGCAGGTTATTTGTTCCTCCGTCTCCATTCTCTGCATGGCATGCACGTGCTGTATTATAATAATTCTTTCCCAGATACTGAAATGCCTTGGTTTGATTCTTTTTTTTTTTTCACCTTTTCTGAACCTTTTCTTAAAAAAAAAATTAAATTGTTCATCCCTTTTGCATTTTAGCTTGGGGTTTTTTTTTGTAAACATTTTTGGTGGATGCAGTCAAACCTACTGCAAACAGACCTGCTTCTATTGTATGTCACAGTGTCTGTCAGAATGCTTTTCAGCTAAAACTCTGCAAAAAAGTACCGAAATACTGTCATATAAGAGGCAGCTTGCAGCTATGAAGCTAACTGATGGTCCTAACAGAGAACATCAGGTTTAGAAGAGTGGAGAGAATCATGGACAAGATTATGACAGGGTAAAGGCAGAGCATGGGCTTGAGATGAGGCTTACAGAGCAAAGAATTGGAATAACATGTATCAAATCCCAAGACTTGAAGTTAGGAGAAATAGTGCTGCATAAACAGGAGAGATAAATGACAACCATCAAGTTAACGAAGGAAGGAACATGACAGTAAGATAAGAAAAGGAGTACTACTGCTCTCTGTGTAAAAGTGACCATTTCAATTGACAATGACATTGATGAGTTAGGAGAAGTCAAGTTGGACTAAATGGGCAAAGGGCAAGGGTGATGTGAATTCAAAGGCAAAAATACTGTTTTGTTTTTAACACCTCACAGTTTAAAGATAACTAATAATTATTTGCCTTAGTCCTGTATTGCCAAATATGCCAGTTGCTTGGGGAAGAGAACTGTTACTTGGCATGAAAGCTGTAAACTGGTGAAACAGAAACTAAGGTGCAGTTTTCATAGTTGCAGGTCGTAGTGAATCATGCAACTCATGAAGGAATTGAACTCACAAGTTTTGATTAACTGTTATTAAGGAAAAGTCTAACACATTCTGATAAATGAATTCTAAACAAATAATTCATAAGGGAAGATTTTTATTGTGGTTTCCTGGGGAAACAAGTCCCATAGGAGTGTGCTCTTTCTTTTGCTCATCAGTCTTTCCCTCTAGTAGTAACTTTTGAGACTGATAGCCAGTTTGAAATCATTTGGAAAGAAGTGGAAGGTCAAAAATACCTTCCAGTAGGCTTTAAAATTGGTGGCTGGGTAGAGGAGAGACCAAATTAGCATGCTTGAGGCAAGCAGAACATGGATGTTATATATTTATTTTGGCAACAGGCAGGTTGACAATCCACACATCTTTCCAGCTACTGGCACAGCATTGCTTGCTCTTGCTCTGCATCCTGAGGAACATGGGAAGAGAGCAGAAACCAGGCTGTGGGAGGAGGGCTAGGGACAGATGACGCAGCTCCTGAGCAGTGAACCAGGCTCCATTATTTTCTCGTTTCTGATTGTATGTTTTTTACAATCTAATTTTCTGGCTGCATTTACCTGAGAATCCCTGGAGAGCATAGGTTTTATTTCATCTATATCATTAAACAAGCCCAAGGGATTAAAAGTTTTCTGTTCCTTTTTTAACGTTTGATAGATTTGAGAGCTGAAGATATGCTTTTATCCTTAATGAAACTGCATACTATTTGAACTATTATCATTTTGAATGTTTCCAGAGTTTAATTAGCAATACATGAGCATTGCTTTGAAACACAAAGGCTTACTTCTGTTCACTATTTACAGATTTATTGCTTATATGCTATAAATTTGCTTTGTGTGTATTTAATGCATGCAGTCTGTGTTACTTTAACCTTAATCCTTTGTTGTCTCCTTATTTCCTTAAGATATACCAAGAGATTCACAAAAATACAACATTAAATCCATACTCTTTAATAAATCAGTTTACAGGTGGGATTTTTTAGTGGCATTAATACCCATATCTGAAGTACCCTAAGTACTGTCCTTACAAAATCCCTGTGTAGTTCCCATAGTAGATGCTGAGGCTTTAATTTGAAGATCCCCTGTTACCTAGTCCTACAAAATTCCAGCTACAAAATGGTAACTCTTTCCAAACCAGAATGAATACGGAAGTTTTGTGAAAGATCCTATTTTAGTTAAATCTCAGCTGCTAGCATTAATAACTACCAAAAAAAAAATTTTTTCATTGTTTCACTACCTGTCTAAGAATGTTTTAAGCAAATAGAAGAGAACTTAAAAAAGAACAATCATAGTCATGTTTGTGTCTGAATATATACATTTAGTGTGTTCTTTGGGAGAGGTAGCATTGAGAAACTACTCTGGATTGTCTCATTCGCTTGCTTGCTAAGACAAATTAGCAAGTGTACTCAATGTTATTCTCTGAAAATATGGAAATACAAAATACGTATCCATCCTTAAATTATAAAAAGAAGTAAGAATAGGTGGGGACTTTTAATGAAAAATGTGCTGGGTTTTAGCATTGTTTAAACCTTGTAATGATTTGAAGCAGTCATACCCACTTTGGAAAATGCGTTCTATGAAGGCAGAACTATCCAGGTGTTGCACACTTTGTTTCTGTCATACAGTTTTAGTATATACTATGGAAGATCTTTTAAAAGTGTAAATGTCTATATTATTTTTAGGGAGAGGAATCATTGTTCTGTTTGGAAGGTTGTACTTTTCCAGTATATGGAAGTCTGATTTTAATTCACATATCCTCTAAAGCACATGTAGGTGCATTACATCATTGTCCTTTCATATAATTTTAATTGTTTAGAAACCTATTTTAACTCGCCTTCATTCACATTTCATCTTTATAGAATCTTTGGTGTACACATTTATGAATTATTTTAATCTCACAGATTTTCAAAGCTATACGTGTAGAATTTATTAATTTTCTTTAATATGAGGAGTTTACTTTGTATCTCTGCAGATTTGATTCTGAACATAAGACTTGTCTGTCTTCTATAGTTTTCTTTTTATATTTTAGAGGGGATTATGTGCTAAAGTGAGATGATTAACAGCAAAGATTTATTAAAGTTTTATTGTTATGACTGTGAATAGGAGATTGTCTCATATTAGGCAAACGGTAGCCAAGCTGATCAAACTGCTCAGCTTTAAGAGGCTGGTAAATAGGTGTTACATCAACTGGCAGGACAGTTCGACCATCTGATCAGGCAGACAAGCAGTAACTGTAAGTGGGAAGCTGCATGATTAAAGTTTTTTACAGCAAAAGTTTTCAGTCCGCTGCACTGTCTGCTTACTTAGCCCAAAATTTTGTCAGTAACAATTTTACAGGAGACAGTGTTGAACACCATGGTAAAGTCAAGGTAAATGATACTCGGTGCTTACCCCTCATCCGCTCTGCCAGCCGTCTCACTGTGGAAGGCTATCACGTTGGTTAAGTACATTTTCCCCTTAATAAATTCATGCTGACTACTACTGAATTGCCTTCTTGGCTTTTGTGTGTTTGGAAATTATTTCCAGGAGGATTTACCCTATGCAAACTTGTAAATGGTGGGCAAGTATTCTTATTCATATATGTGTGTGTGTATACACACGTGAGCTGGCTAGAGGAATAAACTAGATTGTTAATAGGATGCGGTGGTCTGCTTTTGAGTCGTTAAGACATGATAGTTATTCTTTGACATACAAATTTGTGTCAGTGTATCCTTTTGTCAGTCAAAAATACTGATGTACAAAGAGGTACTGTATATTAATGTTGTATGGGTATATATATTTGTATGAAAATATAGTCATTTTAATGTGTATTACTTTTTTCTTTCAAAGAACTCCAATACATTTGTATATAGAAATGATAATTTCTTCTAGTAGTATTTTACAAAATTATGTGTTTACTTTGTAGAGCAGTATGTTTCATTACATAATAGCTATACATTTCCATTTCTGAGAACAAAGAAAACAGTTTTATTTTTTTAATAGATAAGACTGTGGCAAAAAAAAAATAAAATTACCCATATAGTTGTCATGTGATCACATCACTCCTTCGGTATTTCAGGAGAAAGGCCTTGATTACAGCAAGTAAACAGTGAATTATCGGATCTTGGAAATAGAGTGTTTCTTTTACCAGTTAGCATTTAATCAAGTTTATTCCTGATAACTCTATTGACAGCAAACTCCAGTATAGCTTTTAGCTTGCTCACATGTTTAAATTTCAAAGAATTTGTTTGTTCTTTTGTCTACCTGCGACAAACAGAATTACTGTATGTGCAGTGTAGTCACCCACTTTCTATGACAGCAGATGGGCATGATGACAGCTAACGCTGAAAAGCTGCTTCCTGGGGAATTCACACTTTTGGAGGAGTTTGTTCATATGACAGTTTCCTGTAGTGCTAATCTTTTGAGAAAGGAAAGTTTCTGGGTAATTGATAGGGTTTTCTCATTGGTCTCATATGTATGTAATTAATAAGAGTTTTAAAATCTCTAAAATTTTGAATTTGACTTTTTGTTCTTTAGAATTTGAATATATAAATCCCATTTCTATTTAAGGTAATTAGTTGGGGTAAAAAAGGTGGAGACATATTTTGAAAGATTAAATTTACTGGTTTTTCTCTTTAGTTTCAGGCACTGCATGCTGTATCACACACACTGCTTTTGCTAGGAAGGAACAACATACTAAGAAATTCTTTAATATCTCTTCTACTCACAGAAGTACGCCAGTTTGCTGAGCAGCTGTTGCAAGTTCACCAGGTACTGTCATATTTTCTTTTCGAGAAGGGCCGAAGAGTGGTGTTGGAGAGTGTCTTGTTCGTGTCTGATTGTTTCATAAAATGTAATAAATGGATCATTCTACAGAATATGCAGGTTTAGTAACCGAGGAAATGCTAGCACCTAACTTTGAGAGCAGATTCAAAAAAAGAGACATAAAGTAAAAGAAAATTTCCATATGGACAAAAGTAAAATTATCGGACTATAAAATAGACTGTATAGGTTTTAAGATCATGCTATATAATTTGGAAAATACTTGAAAGAATTAGTTAAAACAATTACTGCAACATGTAGATTGTTGGCTATGCAGGCAATACAACTTAGGTACCCAGCTGGACCCACAAAGAATTCTGTTTATCTCTAGCTCATGTAAAACTGGAAAGAATGTTGTGTTATTTTATTTCAGTATTAGATTTCATGTTTCATGTTATAATACTAGTTTTCACGATGCAAAAGATATCCAACACTTAAACTTGTGTTTAGTTTGTTTCAATGAGTAGGAGATGAAGGGCAGAATAGAATGGAGATAAAATTTTTGGTAAAATTTATTCTTAGCTGTTTTTTTCCAGTGAACTATAGTTAAAAAAAAAAAAAAAGTGAATGTTCCTTTAACATTTGGAGAAGAGATGTATGAAATAAATTGGGTTTTCATAGATTTTTCATGTCTTTGTATGTGGTGCTATGGATTTAATGCAAACTGTTCAGTTTCACTCGGGACTTGATTTTACACTATTCTGGAAGGGTCAATAAAAGAAAGCATGCAGCTTTTTATTTGGTGGCAAATAAAGTTACTGGTATATATAGAAAACACTTATCATAGGTATATCTAGTGGTGGTCCACTTTAACAACTGTTGTAAGTGTTGCTCAGGCAGTCTTCCCTTTATTCTTTTTCCCTCTAGGTTATGATATGGGAGTAGTTCTGCCTGCTGGAGAGGGAACATGTAATTATCAACCCAAATTTCTAGTATGTTTGAATCATATTCTGAAAAGGCTTCAGAAAGGCCAGTTTTGAAAGAATTAAGGCAAAAAGCTATGTCTTATTTTAAGTCCTTAGTAGCATACCGGAGTTATTGATGGCAGCCAAAAGCAAACAGACTTTAAACAAATGTAAGGATAGGAAAGTGCTTAATTAAAAGAAAAGTTCTGCTTTTTTTAAGTTTAAACAAGTTGCTCATTTTTATCATTATTAAATCTCACCTGTTTAACAGAATTAGTCATCCCTCCTTTCAGCAGAATTTTTGCCAGTGGCAACACAGAACTCTCCAGTGCTCCACACTGATGCAAAGCTTACATTGAGCATTGTGCTTTGCTGAGTTAGTTATTATGGTACTACTTAACCTTGCCATACTGTAGTTATTTTAAGTATTGCATTCGTAATTTGGTACATGAAATTTATTTCTAAAAATTTCTGAAAGAAGTTTGACTCCTCTTTGACTTCTTTTTACTTTGGAAAGAATCATGTATTTGTTTTAAGATTGTAGTAAGAGAAATTACAAAACTATAACTCGCAGTTGAGAAAATTAGTAAATTAGTATCCTGTGATTTTTTTAACCATAAAAGATTCTCTTTAACCACACAAGTGATTTTGATTTCTCTAATGGCAAATTATTTTGTTACTGGCAGTGCAATTTTTTTTTTTATTTATGGAAAGATAGTAGAAGACTTGATTTTTATATAAATGTAGAGAAGTTGGTAATTTAACCCCTGAACAATTCTTATACCGCAGCTGGTATAATAAATGGCTGAAATGCCAGTCTCACTAGGGCAGCTTGATATCCCTAAGTGATGGTACAGCAGTTTTTCTTTTTCTTTTTTTTTTTCACCTCTGGGAAAGCTATCACTCTGCTTGATTCCACCGCATCTCCCTCCACTCCATCAAGAAGTAGAAAGCTTAAATTGTACTTCCTGAGCAACTGAAGAAAGTTGTATCTAGCACTGAAGGGAAGGTGCCTGTGGAGTGGGAGGCAATTTCTGACGGGACAGAGACTTCCACTCATTTACTGAAAAGAAAAAATAAAGAAGTTTTTCATCTTGTAACTTTATTGTCTCTTCATACTTAGCATATGCGGACTAAAATTCAGAACAGTAAAATGCATTTGTTAATTGACCTTTTCAGCATCAGGACCAAATCCTTTTTCAGGTTAAGTGTTTCCTACCTGCAGCCCTCTATCTGTCTCATTTTAATTACTCTGCATTTGTGCTGGCTGCAAATCTTAGCCAGTCCACGATACCAATTTTCAGACTACTTTCTTCTACCAAGAGCCTTGAAATGCCTCCCACCTTTACAAGTGAGGAAATGTACATTTATTATCGTGCAACAGGAAACATAGAAAGATTTTCTGATAAAACAATAAGGTTTCCTTTCACCCCCTTTTTTAAAAAAAACAGGCCTTTCTGTTCACCCAGAGAAAAAAATTAATTCTCCCTTATTCAAGAATTTAGAGCCATGTTTACATAAGGAGACTTCCCTGCTCTGCTTCTGCTTCCTCCCACAAAGTTCTCAGTCTGTCTTCTGCTGCTGAAATGTGGTAGACCCTCTCCTTTTTTTTTTTAAACTGATACAGTAATTTATTTATTTATTTATATTTTCCTCATCTAGCGTTTTAAGCGTTTCTTTTCCAAGAAATGCATCTCGATCAACCGATCACAAACCATGGTCTGGAATAGGACTTGCATATAACCTTAGCAAAGCTTATGGGGCTTGTTTTTTGAAGTCCTTTTAAAACACTTCGTATTTAAGTGACTTTCAGAAAAATAAGTGAGCTTCAGGCACTTGGGTAGAGACTCCAGTGACTAATTTTACAATGACAAAGTAGTCTTGAAATGTTCACCCCCCAACACAGTGCTGGACTTTTTCTGGGAGTAGCAGAAGGTTCAAGAAGGCTGAATTTGAAGCCGCAGGAGCTGTACGTCTATCTTCAGCTGGCACTTTGTAGGACTATAAAGTCTTGAAAAACTTCAGTTCACGTGGGGAAAGTAACTGAAGTTCTAGTTTGCTTAGCTTGCTGTGAAGTCAGTGTTTTTAAAGTCTATTCATTCTTGCATTTAGTCCAAATAAATGTATTGTATTCATTTACAAACCCTTATACATTCTGTATATGATGATTATTTCTGGAAATATTGCTTAACAAAAGCTTTTGTACTTATCACAATAGGACACTATACTCTAGTATTTCTGACAGCCTGATTTACAGACCTGCTTCTGAATGTTCCTGACTTTGTGTAGCATTACTTTGGGGTAGGCATGATTCTAAAAAGGATTAAATATTTTTTTCTTATTTTATAATAAAAATTAACAATATGATATTGGTTTGAAATATACTAAATGACAGCTTAAAAAAAATTCTTCAAAATACTTAAATTAGAATTTGCAGAAGGATAATACTTTATATAAATCAAACTTCATTAGCTGACAAGTGTCCTAATCCTGTTTTGTTACGTAGGCAAAACTACTAATTGCAAAGGCATTTCATGTCTTCCACTTAAGACAATCAAATTAGGGACTCTGAATTTTAGTTATGGTTAGAGGTGTACAAATACCTGTTTCCTTTTTGGTTTAGTTTGTTTCTTTTTTGTTGTTGTTGGCAGCTAGGAAAAATAAAGAAATAATCTGAGGCATTTCTTTAGGTTAGCTTGCAATTCACTTGGAAACATTTGGTGAAAAAAAGAAATTGAAAAAATAGCTTATTCATCCAGGCAAATTTCTATGTTTTATTTTTGTATAATTATAATTATTTTTAAAAGTTGAAGATGTTTTCCACCACTGACTTGAATTGAAAACAGTCCCTTTTAATTTTTCTAAATGAATCATTTTGATACCTCCACATTTTTATTTTAACTTCATCATTAAGACTTGAGCTAAGCTTCAAATAGGTTGTAAAATGTTTGCATGCCAGAATATACAACTTTAAATTCAGTTATTTCTTCAATAGAAAGTGTGCTCAACTCAGGTTATGTAGGTTTGTGGATATGTCCTTTGCTAAATATTGAAAATTTTTTACTTTAAAATTCTGACTGATTTTAGTGATTTTGTATCTGTGTCCTCTTGGAAG
Organism: Charadrius vociferus; assembly: GCF_000708025.1. Classification (NCBI taxonomy): domain Eukaryota; kingdom Metazoa; phylum Chordata; class Aves; order Charadriiformes; family Charadriidae; genus Charadrius; species Charadrius vociferus. Next base: position 493,167 of record NW_009648955.1, read on the forward strand.
AAGCCTATCTGTCCATGACCCACAGTTTCAAAGAGCTATCTATGCCCCTAGCTTTACAAATTAAAAAAATAGATGGACTGTAGGACAGTGTACCTAATGAACTACACCAGAAAAGTACAGAGATTACTCTGCATATTTTTATGTTGTACCCTAATTGTCTAAATCCATTAATCGTAGAATATGACAATTTAATGTGAAATATATGAATAATAGAATTTTGTTTAATATTTTTGGCCAATATTCCCACATGTTAATATAGAAAATAAAAGTAACTAAGGAGATAAGGAGCATGTAAACAGTATAGTTCTGATTTTCTTTCACCCAGTCAAGATGAATTTTATGGTAGTAAACTCTCAAGCAAGTTAGTAGTTTGCTTTAATTCACTTACCTACTTCATCATGTGCCTAAAGGGAAGCTCATACTTCAGTGCTTTGCTGACACTAACTTCTAGGCAAAAGCATATTAATATAAACTCAATTGGATCCTTTAGTTTTTACTGATGTTGGATATGTACTTTTCATTTTTATCTGTAGTAGGAACGTTTCATGCTTCATAAATACAGTTTATAAGAATACAGTAACCGAACCGTATCTTCCAATGGAATAGAAAACTTATGATCCCCAATTGGATTCCTACTGCAGAGCAGATACAATTTTAAGATATTAAGATTTCGGAATGATACTGTGGAAGATGGTTTATTTTTCAAATGCGGAGCTCCTCACCATGATAGCAGATCTTCCTTTATGATAACTGTTTTCAAAGATAGAGGCCCAGAAGTGGAATGCACGTATTGGTTCAGTGCCCATTTCTAACCCCCCAGGTTTTAATTCCAAGAACTCTGAAAAAGAAAATTAAAAAACGGAAAATATAAAAAGGAAGACAGGCTGTGAGGTTTTAGAAAGCCCTGTTGTTCAGTAATTGCTGATGCATAACTTGTCTATCGTTGCACTTTCACATCACATTATTTTCTGTACATTATTTTTCCATTTTTAAAACTTTAAAATATTTCTGTCACAAACCCCATACACTGAATAGTGGTGTTTTTTTTAATCAAAACACCAAGTTATATGTAATTCTTAATGTTATATGTAAGCATTAAGTCCAAATCCAAATGTGGGTGCTAACTTTTCTCTTGAAATAAATGGTGCGGTTAGACTTTGACACGGGATGCAGTGTGGGATTCATCCTTCTTAGTTTAGATTACAGAATCACGGAATGGTGGGGTTTGGAAGGGACCTTCGGAGATCATCTAGTACAACTCCCTTTCCAAAGCAGGTTCACCTACAGCAGGTTGGGCAGGATTGTATCCAGGTGGGTTTTGAATATCTTCAGAGAAGTAGACTCCACAACCTCTCTGGGCAGCCTGTTCCAGTGCTCTGTCACCCTCAAAGTAAAGAAGTTTTTTCTCATGTTTAGGTGGAAATTCCCATGTTCCAGTTTGTGCCTGTTGTCCCTTGTCCTGTTGCTGGGCTCCACTGAAAAGAGTCTGGGCTGTCCTCTTGCCACTCACCCTTCAGATATTTATAAGCATTGATGAGATCCCCTCTCAGTCTTCTCTAGGCTAAACAGACCCAGGTTTCTCAGCCTTTCTTCAAAAGAGAGGTACTCCCATCCCCTGATTATCTTCATAGCCCTCTGCCGGACTCTCTCCAGTAGTTCCTTGTTTTCCTTGAACTGGGGAGCCCAGAGCTGGACATGGTACTCCAGATGTGGTCTCAACAGGGCAGAGTAGAGAGGGAGGATGACCTCCCTCGACCTGCTGGCCACACTCTTCTTGATATACCCCAGGAGACCATTTGCCTTCTTGGCCACAAGGGCACATTGCTGACTCATGGTCAGCTTGTTGTTCACCAAGACTCTCAAGTCCCTCTATGCAGAGCTGCTTTCCAACAGGTCAACCCCTAACTTGTACTGGTGCATGGGGTTATTCCTCCCTAGGTGCAGGACCTTATACTTGCCCCTGTTGAACTTCATTTGGTTCCTCTCTGCCCAATTCCCAAGCCTGTCCGGGTCTCTCTGTATGGCAGCACAGCCTTCTGGTGTCTTCCTTCTTATTTTCCCAGCTTTATATGCTGAGCATGATGTCACATGGTATGGAATAACCCTTTGGCTAGTTGGGGTCAGCTGTCCTGGCTGTGTCTCCTCCCAGCTTCTTGGGTGTCCCCCGCCTTCTTGTTGGCAGGCCAGTATGAGAAGCTGCAAAGTCCTTGACTGCCGAGCAACAACTAAAATATTAGTGTGTTATCAATGTTATTCTCATCCTGAGTTCAAATCATAGCACTATACCAGCTGCTAGTAAGAAAATTAACTCTATCCCAGCCTAATCGAGGACAAGCTGTTATTCTAGGAAAGGCCTGATCCTGCAGAACACATAGTTGGAAGAGACTGACGATGAATTAGGGTGCAGGATACATGTATTGGAGATTCTTGTAACGTGCATTCAGCTATGATGTGTCTGATGTATATGCCTCTACATAGGAAGCTCTGTTAAATTAACTGTCTATGCAGGCAATGCACTTAGGAAGAAAAAGAAGGAGGAGCATGGATGCAGTATTATTTTGAGCATTTTCAGAGATTTTTTTTGTCAGTCAGCATTGTGTAGCAAACAATTGTGCCAGTGAAATGTCAAACTACACGGCAACAGCTCTATGTGGAAGCAAATGAAGGGCTGAAATATTCCTGTGGCTGGAGAGCTGGTTTTTTTTCTACTAGGCGTGCAAATTAGAGACATCGTGAATGTCAGAATGGGCTAGCTCAGTTGGCAATCGATCCATTGGGGAAAATGGAGTTTGCCTGGAGCTGTGTTCAGCGAGATAACAGAAAGGTTTAAAGTGTTGAGAACTGAGCTATTAATGTCAGGGCTTGTCTTCATAGGCATCTCCCCAGGCAGCCATTCTGTATCCAGTGGATGTTCTGGGCGGGTATGGTACCCTCCACATGCTTTATTCCAAATGTGAGTGTGTCTGGTGTGATGTAGAGAATTCTCAGATAAGCTCTTCTTTCCAAGAAGTCTAGTTCGTTTATGCAATATGTCTATTCTCTTCAGCCATAAGTTTATATATGTTGTAATAAAGCTTTTATGTGGGTTAGAAAAAAAGCTATGCTATTTTTCCCAAGTATGTTAGAAAATGACTAATAGATGTCATTTATTTACATGTTATGCTGGTAAGCACAGAGTGTAACATTTTTCAAATTGTGAAGGGTTAAAGATGCTGCAAAATAGCGCATTGTTAAAAAAAAAAGTGGGTAAATGTAGGATTATTTTTTATTCCATGTGACTACGGATGCTACTGGTGACAAAGGAAATAACAGCTGGATAGAATAATCAGTGGATCTGCATTTTGTCCTCATGGATATATACCTAGTTTGAACATACAGACTTGTGAAAACATAGATCTCTTCCCTGAAAAGCAGGAGTGAAAGAATCAGTCGAGACTTGGTATATGTCGGAAGAGTGCCATACACCTTTGAAGTGTATACCTGCTTTTGCTGCACATGTCATCCCCTATTACAGATTAGATTTTAAGCTGCATATGTGTCAGACAGAACTGGAAAATGACAAATGTTTCATGCGGTTTCTCTCTTGCCTCTCATACTATGATAAAATGATAGCGCTAAGGAGGAAGGAGTTTAGAAGTATTCTTACAGAGCTAAAAGGTAGCAGGGCTTTGCACTTAGGTGCTTGGCAAAATTGAGGATGACACACAATCAGAAAACCTCAGGTGTGTTTGGGAATAGAAGCAGCAAATATTGATTACGTGAGGAGAACTCTGTATGACTGTCAACTAGACAGTTATTACTTTTACTAGTGGTGAATCATCTCATTCATGAAAACATAATACTGGAAAAGGAAAAATGCTTAATTACAGAAATCAGAATGTATCATACCTCAACAAGTAGATAAGTCATATTCCTGGAAATCTTCTTGTTTCAAATTGTGCACATAATTCAGGCTTTAAAGGCTAAAAATAAAATGATTATAAATTAAAATGGCCTATTGGAATTCTTGATACAGTAAAAAAAAAAAAGTGGAATGAAAGCTTATCTGGGTTGATGCTGTGTTTCCTTCCTTATTCTCAAGTTAATTCTGTCCTTTTCCTGTTGCTTTCTTTAGAGCTCAGTTAATCCTTTTGCATGCTTGAAAGCAGAATGTGAATAAGGAATAAGTACCTGATTTTTGTGGTGTACCTGCTAGTCTGGAAGACCGTTTGATTATTATTTAATCTCTGTCTCCAAATAGGTAATCTTAATGCTCCTGTTAACCTCCTTTCTTCATGGAGCGTTCTTGCTTACTGACAGTGATTTGCAAAATGGAATGACGTTACAGAAAATTAAGCACTGCTTCCTTAATGCTTTTGGATATTGGAGTTGTCTATGTGAATTAGCATATATAATATATGTGTTGTTAAAAATTCAATTTACTGGCAAGGTAGCATTTTGTCACAGATTTACCTTCTGGTTTTCTTTTTTCTTTGGAAGTATTGTTTAAAGTCTTTGTTATGATGTACTTTTAACACAGCTTCACATACTTTTTGGGATACAGTATAAATGCACAGTTCCTGTGTCAATGGCTTTGCAGTTTATTTGCTGCTTTAGTACCTCATATCTTAATAAAATGGAAAAGGGAAGAGTCATAGCCCTAGAATTTTGTACTAGAAATTACTGATATAGCGGATTTCTGTTTGGAAGAGTAATTGCAGTTGATAATTAAAACTGTCTTTAAATAAGAACCTATTTAAATATAGTAAAATGTAAGTGGAAACTATGGAATGATAGTGGATACCAGTGAAATCATCACTTCATCTTTCTTTCAAAACATTATTTTCATTTTATAGGACATATTAATATCTTTGGATTTCTTAGCTTCACACTCACTTGCCGCCTCTTCTTTGATAAGCGATGTTTTTCCTTTATGTTCTGATTGTCTTTGTGCTTGGATTGTACTCTGGAAAGGGACTGCATGGCTTAGCTTAGGCTGTTAGTTGGGAAGGATGGCTGTAGTGGGTTTAGGGTTAGAACAGGATTTAGATTTAGGATGACAAAATAAGATCCTCACCACAGAGAGGGAAATGCTTGAAAGGCTACGCTTGGGAGTGTTTGTCATGACCTACCAGGCTACTTCTGCTGCTTGCTGTTAATCAGGGTAGAGTCGGTGTTAGAACAAAATCCCTGATTAAGTTTTCCATTGCAACTATCGTGGTCTACAGTTGTGGTGGTGGTATGGATTTGAGTGCATATGCTTATGAGCTGCAGTGAATGCCACAACATCCAGAAGGAGCTGCTGTCCCAAATTTGGCTCAGAACCAAGCAGAGCTAGGATTTGACTGAGGTACGAGTGATTAGTAGAGTAGCTTTATGTCTGGGATGGAAAGGTTGGCTCCTCGGAGTTTGTTTTGTAGATGAGGTTGGAATTATGGTTTGCATGGCTGAGATGGTAGGTTAAAACTGGTTCCATAGCTTATCTTAAACTTAGTCTAGATTTTGGGTGACAGCACTTACCTGGCTGGTGAAGACTTGATCTGGCAGGGCAGCAAGCTGTTAACGCTGTGCCTAGAGTGGTAAGTAGGTTTCAGGACTAGTGTCAGCAGCAACTCTTATTCATTGTCAGATTGACAGGATTTCTGGTACAGATGTAATTTAGGGAGATAAGATGTGATGGGCTAATGTTGAACATGTTTACAGAGATACAGAGCTAGATTTAGGGTTGTTGTGCTGAGGGCTTAGGAGTCTAAGGTTTCAGTTTTAAGTAGACACTGATGATGTAGCCTTCTCAATCCACAACTAATTCTGTGGAGGTAATGTATTGGTGGGCTTGGGTAAGTGTAAGAAGTGAGTTTCTTAATGCCTTTGGGACTCATAGGGGCTTCAGAGTTACAGAAACAGGACACTGGGCTAGGTTTGTGGTGAGGGAGAAAGTGAGCAGCAGCTGAGTGTGTTTAGATCTGAAAGTTAGTGACATGAGTTGCTGACTTGGTGTTAAGGTAGAGAACGAGGCTTGGATGTCCAGGATTTGTGCAGCAGAGAATGCTTTGCTAAAGGTGGAGGTGTTCCAGAAAGCGGAGCTGAATTATGATTAGGCAGGATATGATTTATATGGCTTGATTAGATTTAGGATTCAGACGTTGTTGGTTGCATTCTTGGACTTGGATAAAATACAGGCAACCAGATACCTTTGCTGGGCTGAAC